>NW_028230438.1:20033509-20198563 GCF_043228905.1 Azolla caroliniana
GACTCATTCACTTCTTTTCAATTTCACCTCTCTTTTACACGAACTGATTGAAGTAAATGAACCTAAATTTTTATATATTGCATGTGAACACATATATGTGCGTCCATACATGAAAATAGTAACTTCTTGATTGTTGACACTTGTTCAGTTTTATAAACAAATAACGCCATAAGAACATATAACCATAACACATATCACCATAAGCTCTTATTCACTTTTTTCATTAAATCATAGTGAATTTCGGATAAAATGTATGCACGTGTAAAATACAAGTAGTAAAGTGTATCCCACAGGTCACATATTTGTGTCATTGGGTAGACATAGTTGTACAGGTAGATGTATACATACATAGGTATGCATATGATTTGAATTTATCAGTTTAAATTAAGTGGCAAACACATAATGCTATAAAATACTACATGAGACAAGACATACATGTGTCCATGTGTATGAGATAGACTTTTCTGGAGTCTTGCTCATCCTACCTTCCATTCTGTTGCAGGTTCTGCTACGACCAAGCTTGGAACTCAGCCATTGGAGCCTGAATAACTTGTTTATTCTAGGTAGCCATGTATTCCTTTAGAGTGTGATTATGTAATGCGTGTTTATTTCCAGCTTTCCACATATTGCTCGTTTACAACCACAAGGTTTATATAAGTGTATAGAATCTAAATCATCTGATCATTAAGAAATAAGAAATAGAAATCTATTGTCTAGCTTGAGTGATATCTTTACTTAATAATAACCAACAAATGCCGTACACCCAACAACCAGCCTTTTTAACCTCTTACTGTCTATCTCGGGTTTTATCCAATAAACTATCATAGCATTTGTTATAAATAGTATACCATGATCTATAATGTAGAGTTTCATGCATCTTTAAATGGAACATTTTGAATGCACAATCTAAAAGAGCTCGCTAACCCTAACATAAATTAAGTGTTAAATGTTTTCAATGAGACATAGTTTATCTATGTTTGTTAAATCTCATGTGGTAACCATTTGCAACAAGCCCACCTAACTTTTTCCCATCAGTTCCTATGGATTACTAGGGCCATTCTCAACTATTGACATGGCGATCATTGATAATATCAATGAGAGACTTAATGGTTTTCAAGATAGTTAACCAAACACCTGATGTCTTTGAGCAACACCTACTGGAAATATTTCACAACAGCTAGTTTGTCATCCTCTTCACATGTACCTTGGCTAGTGGTAACTCATTCAACCTATAAGACATAACTCATTGATGTTGGAGGAAAGTGTTTATCAATAATTTTGTCCCTTCAGATGACTATAGCACGTCACTTGTTGGTTCATTTTTCGTCATTCAAAAAAACTTGTTATGCCAATAAGTATCATGAGATGGTCCATAGTATACTTGAAGAGATATGTGATTATTTGCAACTACGTAAATTTGAGGACTTGAGGACACTCTTCGATTATTAGTTCATAGAAAGAATTTCACTACACTTAGTCAAGCTATCAAGATGGTTTTAGTATATGAGGATTGTGGCAAACATATTAGCCAAATCGTTAACATAGGGAACACATTCATTAGTGCTGGTAAGACTTTTGTCAGGTGAGATAGGTCTAAGCAGCCTATATGAAGTTCATGCGAGAAGACCTATGTTTTGGTTGTTTCGGTCATCACCAATTTCCAGACTGTCTAAACAGAAAGAGCAAGGTTTTAACTCAATGGATGAGAAACTGAGGAGTCTCCGACACACAAATGCTGATTTTAGAGCAGTGAATGTGAAAATTCAGAAGTTAGATATGGCTAAGAGAAATATTTGATCCACTATGGATAGAGCAATGTGTTTTGCCAGCAAGAAACATTCTCTAGATCCTTTCAGGTAGGAGAACGGGTGTATTTATTGATTATTCCCCATATTGGCTCTGCTATTAAGCCGCCTAAACTATATTCGAGATATTGTGGTCAGTGGATGATCATAAAGAAGATATGTGAGTTTGTCTATAAACTAGATTGACCAGAGGAACTTGTATCCATCTTGTGCTCCAAGTAAGTAACCTGAGAAGTGTTTACTACATGAAGATAGTGTGGTGGAATTACAGAGTACTCAAGTAGTTGACCTGGAGTCAGATCATATCCTTGATATCCAAGACAGGAAATTGAGGAATTGTACTTTTTGTCATTTCTGCCTCATCATTGTGTTCAACACAACTCTCTTCCATTCTGAAAGCAAGAGAGAGAAGAGAGGGAACACAAGTAGGTCATGGCAACGAGTCTTTGTTTAAGATTTATTTCAATGCAAAGCAACATCCAGTACGGCAACATTATCTGCAAATGTGAACATGCAGCAACATTTTCTGCTAAGAAGATGGCCATTGATGATGCAGCCTCACAAAAGTTTGAAATAAAAGGCCTACTGTTTAATATGCATGACACATTTAAAAACAGAAAGTATGTTGCACAGAAGTTCACTACCTGAATGGATTCCAACTCTACTTGACGCAATTTCTCTTCTACATCTCTTGCATATTCACGAAGTTCACTGCCTTTACCCAATATGCTGGCTACAGCCTACATCAATTCATTAGCAAACGTAAATTTACCATGCATAATATTATGTTTCACTATTGTTCCAAAATTAAAACAAGTGTCACCTGTTGGCTTTGAAACCTCTCTAATTCCTCTTCCAAACCCTCCAATGAAACATCATCACTATTTACATAAGCTAGCATCAGTATGTCAAAACCTCATATGAAAGGGCTATTCTAACAGCAAGAACTCATCAAATAATGCAATTCATAATTATCAGCATCTGTCGTTTAAGAGATATAGTGCAAATTTTGATTCAATAATCTTTTCTACCAAGTAACATAATTATTGAGGTATTGACTGCAATTCACCCCGATTGACATATGTGGGTTTTCTCTCATTTATTTCTGGCGCCAAGATCTGATTCCTGAGACCTCTTCCCATCACTCTCTCAACCTTCATCTCATACTTTCCCTTCCCACACTCATCCCCCGACTGACAGCTAGCTGCGCTCCCTTTTCCCTTCATTTCTCTTTCCCATCTTCAGACTTTTCTATACTTCTGCTCAATTTCCTCCTGCTTCACTGAAATTTCTTACCTTGGTGTGGTGGATCTCAATATATGGCTGACATCAAACCATATTTTAACCCTGCATTTCGTCTCTTTAGAGAAATGTGTCATCCATGCTTCCTGTTTTCAAACCATGCTCTGCATTATGATAAGTTATCAACACATTGAAAATTCAACGTGTTCATCTATTACAGTTTCACCCCAATTGATAGATATGGATTTTCTCACGTTTATTTTCTAGTGCAGAGATCTGACTCCTGAGACCTCCTCCATTGTTCTCGCACCCTTCAGCTTGTACTCCCTTTCTACACCATTCGGCCTACTATTAGCTAGCTACCCTCTCTTATAACTTCATTCTTCTCTTTGCCATCTTCAGATCGTTTTATATTTTTGGTCAATTTCCTGCTGCTTATTTGCGAAAAATTCTTGTCTTCTTGTGGTTGATGTCAATATATTGTCAATGACAGCTGCACAGTATCCATTGCACATGTGCAACTGATCAGATATATCCTATGTGCCCCATGTTTACCATCAGAATTCCTTGATTATGTTGACTTCTTTTTTTCAGGAAAGGAAATTTTAAAAACTGTAGCACAGGGTTTCCTAATGAATCACACTTGATATCTACTGGATGAGCATTAATAAATCATAAGAAGGAATTTGTGCCCACCTCCTTCAAGTTCACAAAACGAAGATGCAAATATGCCTAAGCATAACAGACATTTTCCTTCAATGTGCTTCCATGCAGGGCATCAGATCAGCAATGGGTGACATGCCAGTCCATAAGCTTCACAATTAAAGGGGTTTTTGAGCATGTCAAGAGATTAGAGCATGTTTAATCTTGACAAAGCTAATGCCCCCAATGTCAAGGCATGTGCATCACCTCTAATTATTGAACGTTGAAAACCCTCTGCCCAGAGTCTATCTCCTTTCCAAAATGCTCACATGTTGCAGATCACTATGCCTTACGTGTTGCCCAACACCACAGGCCCTCATCCAGAATTCCACGAATATAACAAAAATTCCCCTTTCTTATGATTGGTATCCTTGCCAATATCTCTAATGAAAATCCTGGGAATTTAGATCTTTTGGATCTCAAGTAACATCATGCTTGGACAATACTTCCAATTGACCACCAAAACATTGTCACAGAAAGAGTGTCACAGGTGATGCAGATTGTGCTTTTCTCTTGGTTCAAAAGTTGATTCAGCTTAAAATCCTTAAAATCCAAGATTTCCTCAAGAGAACCACAGAATCATCACATCCAACGCAATCTTTCGGGTGATTGACAAGTAAAAACGCGAATAGTAACATTGAGAGGTAACTTGATTGTCTAAATCATGCATTTGTCACTTCAAGGTGCAATCAGAGTTTCTGGCACCAAAGGTGCATTCAAATGCCTTGCAATTTGCAGGAATCTTCACCATATAAACAAGTAATACAGAAATCGCTAGAATTTCCACCATAAAGTAGAATAATGTCAAGAGACTGCCGTTAAGCCTTTGAGCACAGTAGCAATAAGTGGCATCAGCTCATAAATGTACATAAACACGAAAGGAATGCCTATGCATATCACAAGAGAAGATTGACGTCAGCTTGACTGCATAAAGTACATTCCCGGGGTTCATTCCATGCAGTCTGTCCATCAGTCTTAGAATAATCTGAGAATGATGCTTTTTGCTAGTATCAAAAACAGTTGTCAAAAGTGTCCAATAAGCCCAGGGTGTGAATGCACCCTTAGTTACAAACAACAACAACAAATTGCACATCAATACCAACTGCCATCAAAGCATGGCACTTCCACCTGTATTGCTTTATATTTATTTAAAATTTTTAATCTGTGTGCAGTTTTGTGTTATTTGTATAGTCCTATGGGAAGTTAATCATTTGCATCCTTTTGTACCCAGTGAATTCAACACAGAAAACTATTCGATTTGCAATCTTATTGTTTTTCTAAATATCAATCCAACATGTGGTTTGTAAGTTATATAATCCTGTTAGAGAATTCTAAGCACATATACAGTTTTGGAAGCTTTAATATTTACAAGTAGAAAATTTAAAAGGATTGATTTAACCTGCCAATATCCTCTCCAAATGTGAGATCCCCAGCAGTGATATGCAAATTAGCTGCTCTTTGCTCTGCCTCAGTTAGCTCCCCTTTCTTTTCATTCTATTCAACCACAGAAAACATCAAGAGATCAGGGAAATGTTAAAAGTATGAAAATAGATGTGATAGATCATAAATAGCAAAATGCATTTAATCCAATGTCTAAGCACATAAATGTGCGGTGAGATAAAAAGTGCAAAAGCCACCCAATGACCTCATGCAAGAAAACCATTTTACTGTTTGTCCATTGTGAAATTTGACATAGATATGTTACCGGTGATGAGAACAATGGTGAAGAAAACAAGCGTCCAAGGGCTGCTTCTGCATACTCTTCAGCAGAAAGTTGACCAGATTCAGCAGCAGTTGCCATGTTACCATCACCTTTGCCATAGTTAGCACTGATGTCAACATTTGTAGAGTTTGACAGGATCTGGCGTGATGAAGGAAACAGAGGAGGTACCTGAGACACCATTGCCATGTCTCAGAAAAGGGAAACTGCATTCAAGTAAAGGAATAGCCTTTTTAATATAATGTTAAAATAGATGCATATATTAACATCTCTAAAACGCCATAATGACTGATGAGACTTAACAAATATTACAACTGCATGTTGCTTATTTTAACTCAATGCGAGTAACACATTGCAATAGTGCTCTCTTTTTGTCTACTCATTGAGATAATAATGGCCTGTGAGACCAAACAAAGGTTACAACTGCTTATGTTAACATATCACAACAGTACCTATAGATATATCATATATATTTACATCTGTAATTGTTAACGTTAAGACCAAAATAGATTCTAAGATCTGGCCAAGCTTACAACTGCTTATGTAAACTCGCTACAGTGAATAGCACATTGAAATTGTACTTACGTATATATTAACCTCTCTAATTGTTAACGTGTCAGATCATAATGCCCTATATGACCAAACAAAGATGAAAATTGCATATGATAACTCATCAAAAGTGAGTACACAATGCAGTAGTACTCTGGACAAGAAACACATTATAACCATAAGTGCAAAGCTTTTTGCACCCTTTTACAACATTTGGAAGGGCCTGCCATGAGGTGTTTTATATATTGCCCAAGGAAAAACATAAAACGAAGATAAAAATAAATATTGAAATTAATGTGATGCATAGTTTTGATGCTTTATTAAGCATGATATCAATGGTTTACATACATGTCCAAGGGACCATAGTGTCAAAAATCATATCTACCAAAATGCAAAATTCAATGCTTTTTTGACATATTTATACATGTTTGATGCTATATTCAATGGTTTATATGAACATACATGGAAACGTAGCATTGAAAATCACATAGATCCAAATTTCATGATTTATTTGTCAAGATATAGGACATCAGAAGATTTACTAGACATAATATACTCAACCAAGTAAATTGCAATGTCTATGAAAATTGGATGCACAAAAAAAAAGTTTTTTTTCCTCTACATGCGAAGTTATAGAATATATTTGGTAAATCAGAAAAATGACAGAAGACAAAAACCACATTTAGTGCCCTCTGTCTCTCATCATTGTCTTCCTTTCTTTTACCAAAAGATCATAAAAAATATTGATCTCCACCGAATTTCATCCAAATTCACTGAAACCATGAGATCTGGGAAAACATTTGATCTGCACAAGTACATAGTCAAAACCGAGCTAAGCGATGTTTACACTAAAACTTTTGAACTTCTCAAGAGTCCTCGTGGCAAACGAAAACCAATGTATACAGACAACAGAGAGAGAGAGAGAGAGAGAGATCTGGTTTTGCAGAATGTATAATTCAACGAGAAAAAAATCTCATTTTGCAGAGAGGGAGGACCGAAAATCAGAAACTTGCCTGGCGTGTGGATGTATGTATGTAGGGTTTTGGTTTGAGGGATCTTCACGTTTTGGTCCGAGCAGGGTCGCTCCAGGCGCTTTGTTTGTATTTGTTGTTGTTGTTGTTGTTGTTTTAGCACGCCATGGCGTGAACGTTCCTTCCTTCCTTCCTTCTCTCTGAGTAGCAGTATCATTCAGAGTTTCATGAAGAAGATGAATTGAGTTATTACATACATATATATGTACATATTGCATACATTCAGTCCATGAGAGGAAAGAGAGATGGATGGATAGTCCTCCTTGTTCACGTTTTTCGGATCGGGAAAAAAAACACAAACTCGGGCCAGATCTCCTCTACTCATCTCCTCGATGGAAACCCCGGCCACACGTCTCCGAGTCAGCAACGGTTCGGTTTTGGCTTAACCGGTTTGGCCTTTTCCAAACCCAGCCAGGTAAGCCTTAACCGGTTTGGGAGTTTCCAAACTTGATCCAAATTGGTTCCTAAAACCGATTAAGGCTAACCAATTTAGACTAGTTGAATAAGCTTTAACCGGTTTGGTTTGGTTTGGCTTTACCCATGCCAATTTGAGCTCAAACCAGTTAAGGAAACTCAAGCCTAAACCGAACCGCCAAACTGCCAAAACGTTCAAAAATGGTTTAACAATTCAATTCAAGCTTGAGCTGAGCCGTTGTCGATTCCTACACACGTCCTATCCGTGATTTGGATCAACACCTTGTGCCTGATCATGCCCCGCCTAAGCTTTCAGGTGTGGTGGTGTTGCAAGTGGGGCCTCTTAATCGGGTGAGGTCCATGACATCTAGTTGGTAATGCCGAAAGTGAATACAAGCATGTCCAACAACTATGCCATCCTGAGGTCCATGATAGCTAGTTGGTAGGCCCAAAGTGAATGCAAGTATGTTTGCATAACCAATGAACTATTAGTCAAGGAACTCCTTGTTATAAAGCCCATATCTCTTCATTCTATTATGGACAAACACCAAATAATTGAATGAAGGATCAACTTTGCTTAGGTTCATTCCTTCAACCCACACTCGAGATGTTGGGTGTTATAACTGTTGAGAATCAAGCTCATCTTGGTCTAGTGTGTGAACTCACCTTGAGAGTGAATAGACACTCCAACGGTCATGCGTCACCATTATGTCACCACTTTGTATTCTAGCATTTAGTATGAGTCATAGAATCATATTCTATGACACATAACTTATGAGCTTTCACATTCCCCATGCTCCATGAGTCTTGTAGTTAATGAAGAGAGAGGGTGACTATATAAAGCACCCTCCTCCCACATTATATTGTGTTGAGTCTTTCTCCTTTGTTAATATACTTTTACCTTGTGTATTCTCTGTGTCTTATTCCTCGTCTCTCTCACTCACTCACTCACTCTCTCTCTCTCTCATACACGCATATAACTCATATCTCTTCCGCTTCACAAGAATCCATCTCTTGATTCTTTACATGGTATTAGAGCGATTTGGTAGTTCGATCTAGCCCATTCGCCTCATCATGATCATGTGTTGTGCTCCACGCCGACGACCAAGAACCGGCTCATTGCTATCGTAGCTTTGCTACATAGCTTGCATTCGAAGAGAGAAGAAGAAGAAAAAAAATCGACATAATGAATACTCAAATGGGGAGCGCTCTCCCTACTGAGAAGTTGGATCGAAACAACTTTGCATCTTGGGAGTACAAGATGCACCAATACCTTGTCGGACAAGGCTATTGAAACTACATCAAAGGAGTGCACGAAGACCGACCTGTCGACACGGCTCCCGAATACGCGACATGGGAGCAAGCCACAAGCCGCGTGATGTATTGTTTGGCGACATGTGTTCACGACAACATGCTCGGTTACATTCGAGAAGCCAAGACGCCGAAGGAAGCGTGAGAAAATCTACGAAAGATTTTCGCCGCCAACACGACCACGGGGAAGCTTCAACTCCGCCAAGAGTTGAACAACATTCAACAAAGGGACATGTCCATCACAACATACACCTTGAAGATCAAGGAGCTTTGCGACTCGCTCGGCTCAATAAGCATAAGTATCGATGATGATGAGATGGTGCAAATATGCCTCGGCGGCCTCGTAGCACGATTCGGCGCGATGCGAACCGCCATTCTAGCAAGGGAGAAATCTCCCTCCTTCGAGCTCCAATCAATGCTATTGGTCGAAGAAAACCACATGCGTACAAGGAGCAATAAGTCAGAAGGTCACATGCTCTACACGCACTCGAATGGAGGAAGAGGACATGAACGAGCAAGAGGCCGATTCGGCCAAGGACAAGGCGGATGAGGTCCGACCTACGACAACAACTCCCAATTTTGGCCGCAAAACGGAAGCCAACGAGGAACCTTCGCAAGAAGGGGGAGCTTCCACTCCAGCCCGAACCGTCAAAACGCAACCGAATGCGGATATTGCGGAAAGCTCGGGCACCACGAAGAAGAGTGCCAAAAGAAGATGTGCGAAACGGCTTCCACAAGCCAAAAACTCATGAATTACGCGCACAATTCCGACTACGAAGAGTATAGCGGAATGTACGAGCACAACTCCGACTACGAAGATCATGGCGGAATGTATGCACACAACTCCAACCGTGGCGGAATGTTCATGATGAAACATAGAGCAAACTTTATGTCGGCCTCTACCTCAACTAGTGCCTCCGGTCCGGAAGACGTATGGTTCGTCGATTCCGGTGCCTCGAACCATATGACATCGCATCAAGAATGGTTGCGAGAACTTCGAGAGTCGGACCGACTCGGGTATGTCGAAATCGGAGACGACACTACGCACCCGATTCGGCACATCGGCAATGTTCCGTTCGGAAAAGAAGGTAAGCAAAATTACATTAAAAATGTCTTGCATGTACCGACCATTACGAAGAATTTGGTCTCCGTCGGCCAAATTGTAGAGCAAGGGATGCAAGTTCAATTTAATCAAGGTGGTTGCTTCATCGAAAAAGAGGGCCAACTCATCGCACGCGGACGAAGAGAGGGCTGAATGTTCATTCTCGACTCACACGAGATGAAATCGGCCATGTTCGCAAAGGGCATGAAAGCCGACTCCGACATAGAGTTATGGCACAAGCGGATTGGCCATATAAACCTCCAAAAGCTCAAAGCAATGAAATCGAAAGGAGTCGGCATCGGACTCCCGACATTCAAAGAAAAGGAGATTGAAGGTGTATGCGAAGCGTGCCAATTCGGCAAGCAACACCGACACCCATTCCCGAAAGAGCGGAACGTGAGCAAAGGTCTACTCGACGTAGTCCATTCCGACGTATGGGGACCGGCGCAGACGGCTACATTCGGCGGATGCCGATATTACGTGCTCTTCATCAACGACTTCTCTAGGCACACTTGGATCTACCCGATGCGGCAAAAGAGCGAAGTGTTCGGACACTTCCAAACATTCAAGAATGAAGTCGAGAAAGCCACGAGCCGACATGTACGTTGTCTTCGATCAGATGGCGGCAAGGAGTACTTCTCAGATGATTTCACGACGTATCTCTGAAAGGAAGGAATTCAACGAGAATTCACTTGTCGACACACTCAGCGCAACTTGTAGCGAAAGGCTATGCCCAAACGCACAGAGTTCACTATGAGGAGACCTTTGCCCCGGTGGCAAAGATGACGACGGTACGGACTGTAATTGCGCTTGCCGCGGCGAAAGGGTGGCACCTCCATCAAATGGACGTCAAGAACGCCTTTCTACAAGGCGAATTAGAAGAGGAGGTGTACATGATACAACCACCCGGCTTCAACTCGAGCACCCATCCGAAAGTTGTATGTCGACTCAAGAAGCCACTCTATGGCCTCAAGCAAGCACCACGTGCTTGCCATTCAAAGATAATGCAATATCTTCATCAAATCGGCTTCCGTATGTCAAAATCAAACAACTCCCTCTACATACGAAGCGATTCCGCAAGTCCGATCGTCATCATCTTATATGTGGATGACGTAGTAATTTGTTGTATGTATGGCTGGACTAGCCGCAACACAGGTGTCTATCCGACACTTCTCCAAAGGGGTGGTAGGGATAGGATGTTAATACACGCGTATGATAATTACACTTAAGCACAGACGAAGACAAGATCAATAAGCATAAGCAAAACTATATTAATTCTTCGTCACTTCATTACAAAACATCGGATCCTTTTATAGGCATCCGGCCAGATTACAATCGGTGCCCTCAGGCAACCGTTAACCGAAACCGAATCGGTTCGGATCCGGATCGGTTACAACTACCGGATCCGTCCCTCCTAATAATTCTATTTATCTATTTATCCGCTTCAACTCCGATTCATCTTTGCTTTCCCATTTGCCTTCTTCTGACCGGCCAACACATGGCACGCCCGTGGGAAAGTGCGTTGCACTTCGAACCCACAGCCGGCTTCAGTCTTCCTCCAAAATATCCAGCAAACTCCGCTCAGAGGTTTCAAGTGTTGTCTTGCCTGTGCCGTCTCCGACTTCCGATTGGATTGGCTGCCTTTTCGCATCTTGCTGCTCCGACTCTGCTTGTACCGGTGGTACCGGTGTTTCTTCTGTATCCTGTCCGGGTCTGTCCTGCTCTACCTCCGTTCCGTTCCCGGTATCGCTCTCTCCGGTTTCCACTGGTTGTGTCCTTTCCTCCCTGGATTCGGTACTTTCCTGTCTCCACTCTGCATCATCCCCGGCATCAACCTGTTCTTGCTCCGGAAGTTCTTCCTCGGGTAATTCTTGTCGGGGTGCGTTGTCGGTTGGGTCCTCTTCAGCCGGTCACTCGCCCTCACTGATGGAGATCGGCGTTGTGTGTCCCTCGGCTTCCTGTCGCAGTCGGTCCTTCTCGTACCCTTCCAATTCTAGTTGGGTTTCGAGCTGCCCGTCATCCAACCTCTCTACTAACCCTCGGATTTCCTTGAGATGCTCTTCTGCTAGAGCATAGAAATCCTCCGACAGTTCTTCCCGGATGTTGACGATACTTTCTTCGTCCATTTTATAGAACCCATCTCCGGTTTTCCTCCGATTTTCTGCATCAGCTCGGAGTGTCTGCAGTTCAGCTGCCTGTTGTGCCCATTCCCTCCAGAGCTTCTCCGTGCTTTCATTTATGATGGCCTGAGCTCGGGTACTCCAACTTGACATGATGAACTTAATTCGGCCAACCCCTGCTTTAGCCTGTTCCGAAGCTGCTTGTTTTTCCTTCCTTATCCGTTTGATGATGTCGGCCATTAACTGAGCTTGAGCTTCAGAGTCGACTTTTTGCTTGTCACAGGTACTCCGCCATTTGTTGATTTCGAAAGTCAACTTCACTTTTTCCTCGTTCTTGCTCTTTGTCAGCTCCCCTACTTTTTGCCGAAGTACTTCCATCTCCTTTCTTTGTTCCGACGTCAAGGTCTTCTCCGCCGATACTTCCTCCCTTGCTTTGGACAATTCCAAGCGGTTTTCCTTGAGCTGCTCTTTCAGCTTCTCTATCTGTCGGTCGTACGTTGCTGCCTGATTCTTGATGTCCGACGTGGCCTGTTTATAATCCTTACATAGTCGGTCGAATTCCTCCGTCTTCTGTTTTAGGCGTCGGTTCGCCTGATCTCGCAACCGATCATCCCGGTCCTTTTGTTGTCGGAGTTCCTCTTGCAACCGCTCGATTTCCTGCTCCATTCGTCGGCGCAGCCTATCTTTTTCCTTTTGCAGCTTCCCGTTTTCTTCTTGTAGTCGGTCATTGGTGGCTTTGCTTCGGCGAAGGCCTTCCTCCATTCGCCGTCTGTCGTCTTCTACCAACTTCCGCTGCTCCCTTTCGTTATCTCTCAATGCCTCCTGAGCCTGTAATTCTTCTTTCAAAGTTGCTATTAACTTCTCGGTCTCAGGGCCGGTTTGCAAGGCCTTCTCCGTTTCTGGTTCGGCTTGCTTTTCTGATGTCCCGACCGGCTCGGTGCCATCTTGTGCTTGTCGGCTGCCTTCTTTTGCCTGTGCTAGCTCTTCTTGCAGCTCATGTAATTGTGCCGGGAGCATGACCATATCCTTAGTCGTCGTCCTAGTCACTTGTTCCCTTTGCTCCTCCTCTTTCTCCATCTGGTCTGCCACTCCCGACAACTGCCCTGACAACCACCTTAGCCATTGTGCCTTTGTTCTGCCTTCGTCGGTGTGAGCAGGCGTACCTAGCTCCGGCTGTTTTTCCGGCTGTTTCTCCGGCCTCTTCTCTTGCTCCGGCGCTTGTTCCTTTCTTTGTTCTTCGAACTCCGCCGCCGTCGGTTCCGGTACTGCCGTCTTTGGTGCAGACGGACCTTCATCCTGTGTCGCTTCTGTTCCGGTTACTGGTTCTTTCGCCCGTTGCTGAGTTCCGTCCGCTGTTGGGGTCGGTCTTGTCGCCCGTTTCTCCTTTCCTTGCCTGGGTGGTAGTATTAACATCGGTTCGGATGAGTCTTCCTCTGTTTCAGCGTCCTCCGTCGGTGCGACTATCGGTTCCTTTACTGGTACCGGTTCCGATTCGAGCGTTACTGGTTCGGTGTCGGTTTGCCTCTTGCTGGTCTTCTTCGCCAGCTTCTCCTTGCCTTTTTCCGCCTGTTTCTTCTTCGTGGCCGGTTGCTGTTGCTGTTTCTTTGGCTGCCGTGATGGGCCTTCCTCCCGTTGCTGTCGGGAGGAGTCTTCTTCCCGTGGTTGTCGGGATGATCCTTCTTCCCGTGGCGCTTCTTCTTCTTGTGTCCATCCTGGAGTGTGTTTCTCTAGGATTCGTCGGCGCTTCATGGTTGGCTTCGGCGTAGTCTCCTACCGACTTCTTTTCTTGTGCTTGATGGGGGACGCCGGTGGGACCAACACGGTTAACCATTGGGATATTCCGGCCCATGGCTTCTTCCCTTCCACCAAGTGCTTGATCGCCTCTTTCAGTCCTTCGGTAATGAAGTGGAGCCAGTCCACCTGCAGGCCTTCGAATGTCGCGATGACAATTGCTGCTCGGTATTTGGCTATGGCTGGCGGACGAGGGTTCACGAACCCATACTCTATCAGGGCGCGGGCCACCTCTCCGAACAGCAGGTTCTCTCCGCCCTGTGTGCGATACGCCTTGCTGCTGAGGGAATATTCGCCGAAATACTCGAAGAATATTTGGCTCGAGGGTAGCTCTATTGTCTGAAGTCCGCCCTCCGCAATCCCGGTGAGCGCTTGTACCGCTCCTTCGGTGACTTCTGCCAGGTCCACTGTTGTTGCCGCCTGCTCTGGTTCCTTGTGTGGCGGAGCGTCGGCGACCCGCAGCAGCCCTCCTAATCCGTTCTCCATCAGCCATTGTCGCGCTCCTTCCGACAGTGCCATCGCTTCTTCTTCCTCTGCTGCTGCCTGTGGGCTGAGGTCAGGGTGTGGGTGTTGTTCTGCGTGTCGGATCTCGCTGTCTTGAGCCTGCGTTTGCTTGTGGGAAAATTCGTAAAAAGTGAACCCTTCTCCGGTTCTTCCTTTATATAGTGGCGTTTCCCTCGAGCCGCCTTTTCCTGTTTTTCGCGCGTGCGTATCTTCTGCCATAATTAGCATGTCACTCTTTAATTTTGGCGCCTGCACGTCCTCTGCCTCGAATAGCATGTCCTATTTTTGGCGCCTGCGCATGCTCTGTCATGAATAGCATGTCTGTCCTTTGCTGCCGCGTGTCATGCTTGCGCTTCTTTGCCGCGTGTGTCGAATCTCCTACGTGTCTGTCATTAAGACTCCTTGATTGCCGCGCATGTTAAATCTTGTACATCGGCCCCCCACGTTCTGTGCTTTAAATAGCTCGTGCACCCGTGTGACGGTTGTAACTACCTCCTTCATCATTACCATGATTTTCTTGATCCTCTCTTTTTTTTTCTTTTTTTTTTCTTTTTTTTTCCCCATGTGCCGCATCATTGTTCGGTTCCCCCCGATGTGTTCGGGTCAGTGCGCACTGTTGTCGGTTCCTCGTTGTTACGCGTCGGTGTCGGCTCCTCGGTCCTCCGGATCTGTGTCGGTTCCTCGCCCTTCAGGATGTCCGGGTCTTGCTTGAAGGGGTTAGCTGGCATGTGCCCCTTATACGGTTTTAGGCGAAACCCATTTGCCCATTTGCCCACAACTTCTCCTGACAACGTCCCGAGCTGGTAAGACCCACTGTACTCCTTTGTGATCCAGAATGGTCCGGTCCACCGAAATCGCAATTTCCCTGGCATGCTCCCCATCCTTGTCTGGAACAGTAATACAGGTTTCCCGACCTCGAATTCCTTTTCGTTACCGCGCCGGTGTCGGTCTACAAAGGCTTTCCTCCTCTTTTGCTCTAATTCTAGTTGTAACAGGCTGGCTATTCGATTTTCTTCCAGTTCCAACAGCATCGCCAGCCGGATTCGTTCGGATTCCTTCTCGCTTAACCGCTCCTTAACCTGTATTCTTAAGCTAGGAATTTGGAATTCTACTGGCATGACTGCTTCCAAGCCGAATGCCAGTCGGAACGGGGTCGTCCGGATGCTGGTCTTGTACGCCGTTCGGTACGCCCACAGCACGCTCTGCAACTTCGTGTCCCAGTCGGTCCGGTTCTCATTGACGATTTTTCTAAGGATGTTCTGTAGCGTTTTGTTCGTTGATTCCGCTAATCCGTTGGCTTGAGGGTAGTAGGGAGTGCTTCGTTTGTGTACTACCGCATAGAATGATGTCAAACTTTCCACCACCTGCCCGAGGAAATGTCCTCCCTGGTCACTGATCAGCTCAATCGGGCATCCGTACCGACACCATATGCATTCGTATAAAAATTTGGCCGTGGACGCCGCCGTGTTGTCCCGTAATGCCTTTGATTCTACCCATTTCGTGCAGTAGTCGGTAGCTACTATTATATACCGATTTCCGGTCCGCATTGCCGGTGGCTTGAATGGACCGACAAAGTCCAAGCCCCACTTTTGGAATGGTTCTAATGGCAAGACCGGGTGATGTGGCATCCGGGCCTGCTCCGTGGGTTGGCCCAGTCGTTGACACAGGTCGCATTCCCTGCTATACTTAACGGCATCTCTCATGGTAGTCGGCCACCATAGTCCGCTTTGCCATATCTTCCGGGCTGTTGTTTCGCCGGCATAATGCCCGCCTGCAATTCCACAGTGGGCTTCCCTCAGGATCAGATCCTTTTCATCGCTCCGCATTGCTCGCCTCCATACGCCATCTGCCCCCTTGTGATAGAGGGTGTCTCCTACCAAGCAGAAATGTCTGCTCCGTACTGCCATCCTTTTCCGTTCGTCTCGGTCCAGGTTTTCCGGGGGAACTCCGGTGCTCAGGAACTGATGCATTTCGGTTAACCATTTGTCTTCATCCGCTACTGTGGCCTCCGTTGCCGGTGCCGTCGTGACCCTAAACAGCTCGGCGTCGGGAAATTCGTCCTGTACGCCGTCCCCTGATTCTCCGGATTCTAGTCTGCTCAGGTAGTCTGCTACCGCATGCTGCACCCCGGGTTGGTGGAAAATGTCGAATTCGAATTCCTGTAATAGCAGCGTCCATCGTGCGAGTTTTCCTGTCAGGGCTGCCTTTGAGACCAGGTAGAGTAGTGCCGAGTGGTCAACGTGGAAGGAGAACTTTCGTCCGAGCAGATAGTGCCTGTACTTTGTGACACTGTACACCATTCCTAATGCCTCTCGTTCCGTTGTAGAGTAGTTCCGTTCGGCTTTCGAGAGTTTCCTGCTTGCGTAGTACACCGGCCGATACCATTTCGGTTCCGTGAGTTGCATCAAAACGTTGCCGATTGCTACGTCCGACGCGTCGACGAAGACGTGAAAGCTTTTACTCCAGTCCGGCGGCTGCACCACCAGAGCTTGTGACAGCATGACCTTCAACGCTTGGTAGGCTTTCTCCTCCGTTTCTGTCCATTGGAAAGGTACTCTATGTACAACAGCGTGCAATGGTGTAGCAAAGTCGGCAAGGTGCCGTATCATCCGACTATGCCACCTTATTTGACCAAGGAATCGGCTTAAAGCCTTTGCGTTATTCGGTGCGTCGAGAATTGCCTTTACTTTATCCGGATCTACCGCGATTCCTTCCCGACTCACCACGTGCCCTAACAAGTTGCCGCTTACGACTCCAAAGACGCACTTAGCCGGGTTCAGACTTAATCGGTACTCGCGGCACTTTTCTAAGCATAGTCGTAGGTGATCGAGATGCTCTCCGTGTCGGCTGTAGACGGCGAAATCGTCTAGGAAGACCTGCATAAAACCAGGAATAAAATCCCCGAAGATTTCCATAATTATCCTTTGAAATGTTGCAGGGGCTGTCTTTAATCCGAACATCATCACGACCGCGACGAACACTCCCCATTCCGTCACGAACGCTGTTTTCTCTTGGTCGGCCAGGTTCATTCGGATTTGGTTGTAGCCGCTGAATCCATCCAGGAAGCTGTAAACTTCGTGGCCGGCCACCGCATCTAGCACTCCGTCCGTGAATGGTAGTGGAAAAGCGTCGGTCACTGTCGCGGCATTTAGTTTCCTGTAGTCCACACATACCCGGATTTTGCCGTTCTTTTTCGGGACCACCACTATCGGGCTCAGCCAGGTTGCTTGCTTGACTGGTCGGATAAATCCGACCCGGAGAAGCTTGTCAATTTCCTCCTTCACCTTTGCCGCATAGTTTGGATTCATCCGGTACCGGCGTTGAGCGATAGGTTTCGCGTCAGTACTTAGATGAATTTGGTGCTGGTAGAGCTGGGGGTCCAGCCCTCGCATGTCTTCGTATGACCATGCGAACACGTCCTTGAAATCCGTTAACAGTGCTACCATTGCTTGTTTTTCCTCCTTCGGCAATTCCTTCGCGACTTTTACCGGTCGGGGTTGTTCGGTTGTGCCGAGGTCCACCTCTTCCAGCTGGGATGCTTTCACCCTTTGGGATATTGTCATTTCTCTTTCTAGGGCTTCCTGTGCTTGGCGTAGTTCCCGGATCGCCGCTTTGTCCGGCTCGTCCGGCATTGTGATGTACGGCTCTACTGCTGCCGTGATATCCACCTCAAAAAGTGGGACGATCTGTGGGTGTTCCTCGAGGTACCGATCAACTTCCTCATCCGGTAAGCCCTCCAACATGTTGATGCTTTCGGCATATAAAGGGGTTGCCTCCTTGCTAGTGAGCACCCGTGGTTGCGTGGCTACCCGTACCTTTGTTTTCCCTCGTCGGAACGTGATCATATTCTTTTGCCAGTTTTGCTTGATATGCGCCGTTCGCAGCCATGGTCGTCCTAACAGTAGGGGATATGCGCCTTGTACATTCAGCTCTAGTACCACGGCCGATATCCGGAATACGTGGCCTCCTATCGTTACTTCCAAGTCCCGGATAAGACCGGTTGGTCGGACTGAGCTTGTATCCGCCATGCGTAACCAGAAGGGGCATGGTTCCCACTCCTGGATGCCTAGGTCGTCGCATGTCTGTCGACTGATGACGTTCACCCCGGAGCCTCCGTCAATAATTGTTCATGGAATCTCCTTTCCTTTGACGATTGTCGTGATTGCTGGGCTACTGGTATCGACCACCGCTGGGCCTTCCTCCGGGTTGGAGAAAAATGCCGGTGTTGGCGTCAGCGTCGGTTTGCTCACGACGGCTTGTAAGTCTGCTGTAAACCACGGCACCAACTGCAGTAACCGTGCCAACGGCAGCACGATCTGACAATCTTGTAATGCTTGCCATGTCGGGTTTTCTCCTGGCTGTACGATTTCCTCATCCTTTGGCATATTTTGGTCTCTTACTTCCGCCGCACCTTGTTCGTTGGCTTCTTTGATCCATTGTGCCGCTTGTTTTCTGATTGCTTCCTGGGCTTCCCATTCGGCGGCCTTCCCCTTCGACCGCGTGGTAACCTGCTGTACTTCGGCTGTCACCATGTTGACTGTCGGCTGCTTGTCGGTTGTTTTGCTTGGGCATTGATTACTGTAATGCCCCTCTTTTCGGCAGTAATAACAGTACACCCTGTGCGTGTTGCTGGATTCTCCTTTTTCCCCTGTTTGGGGAAGGGGCATTCCACGGCGGTTGTCCTCGGTTTGTCGGTTCTCCGGTGCTGCTACTGGTTTGTCATTCCTTGCTGCCTCCCGACGCTCCTCTCTACGGAAGAATCCACGCCTTTGGTTCCGTCGGAAATTCCGGTTCCCTGGCCGCCTTTCTTCTCTGCGTCGCTCGTATTCCGGGGATTCGTCTCGGTCGTACTGGTCCCGGGGGTAGCTATCCCTGCGGTTCTCCTCTCGGTCATAGCTGTCGCGTCTTCTATCGGGGTATCTGTCGCCGCGTTCTCGTCGGTAGCGGTCGTCCCTCCGGAATCGATCCTCTTCCGGGTCCCGATTGCGCGGTTCTATGTGTCGGACCGGTGCCGCTTGTCGAGTTAACAGGTTATACTCGCATCGGTTCGTTGTGTGGGCGCGAGAATTGCATATCATGCACTGTGCACGCAGGGTGCAGTCGACGGTCGAGTGCCCCGAATTTAGGCATGTTGTGCATTGTAGGGCTTGTCGGAACCGGAGGTCCTCCTCCTTCGGAAGCGCCTGGTGTAACGCCCCCATCAGCAAGAAGGGGCTCGTCTTGTCCATTTCCAGGACCCGATCAATGACTTGGTCCATTGTGTTGGTGCTGAAATCGAGGATTCCACACATCGCTCGAAGTGGCTCTTTCAACGCAGCCAAAAAGACTGCTTTGGCCTCCTCTTCGGGTGGTGCTCTTGCTAATTGACTGTGCAAGGTCTGGAAACGAATGATAAATTGTGGGACCGTCTCGTTTTCTCCCTGCCGGGTGGTGTAGAATTGTCCGACCAATTCCCTTTGTTCCACTCGTCTATGAAACAGGCGTAAAAACTGGGTTTTCAATGCCTCGAACGTGGCGAAGCTGCCTGGTAAGTGCTTTGCGTGCCACCGGGCCACCGGTCCTTCTAATGTCATGCCGAATTCGGCGACTTTGGATCGGTCGGCCTCGGGCTCCGTCAGTCTCTGGGACACGTGGTTGGCTTCCCATGTTCGCAGGAATGCATACACATGTGCCTCTCCGTCGGGCTCATCCCGATACTTTGGGTACGGATACGACATCGTGTCGTCCCACTGATTCTCCTGCGCTGGTTCCTCCGAAGTCGGTATCCGCTCCTGCGGTTCCTCCGCAGGTGGTGTTGGTATCCGCTCCTGCGGTTCCTCCGCGGGTGGTGTTGGTATCCGCTCCTGCGGTTCCTCCGCGGGTGGTGTTGATAACCGCTCCTGCGGTTCCTCCGCGGGTGGTGTTGGTATCCGCTCCTCCCTCCTCGGCGATTGCCGGTCACCGAACTCCAGAGTTATTTCCTCCTCTGGCTCCGATGTTGCTGAGTAATCCAACTCAAAGGGGTTGTTCTCGTGGCTGCTTTTATAACGGGATCCCACGCTTTCCCCGCTATCCGAATCCGCCTCTAATGTTGCAAATGCCGCTGCGTCCCCGTCGCCGCCGGCGAGAGTCTGTAGTAGTGTCTCCGCTTCTTGGAGGCTGGTTATGCTACTGCCTTCGTCGGAAGCTTGTAGAACCTGGAACTGCAGTGCTTCTTCTGCGATTTGCCGGAGCGTTTTGGAGAATGACCGATCGCGCCGGATCTCGTCGACGGCTTGCTGCAGGGTTTCCCGTCGTCGCTGCCGTTCGGCGTGGCGTCTCCCTCTTTCGGTGATGTGGTCGTTATTTTGTCTAGACATCCATCCCCCGGTTGTCCTCTGCACTCTGCAGGAATCGTGGTCGCCAAAATAGTGTTGTATGTATGGCTGGACTAGCCGCAACACAGGTGTCTATCCGACACTTCTCCAAAGGGGTGGTAGGGATAGGATGTTAATACACGCGTATGATAATTACACTTAAGCACAGACGAAGACAAGATCAATAAGCATAAGCAAAACTATATTAATTCTTCGTCACTTCATTACAAAACATCGGATCCTTTTATAGGCATCCGGCCAGATTACAATCGGTGCCCTCAGGCAACCGTTAACCGAAACCGAATCGGTTCGGATCCGGATCGGTTACAACTACCGGATCCGTCCCTCCTAATAATTCTATTTATCTATTTATCCGCTTCGACTCCGATTCATCTTTGCTTTCCCATTTGCCTTCTTCTGACCGGCCAACATAATTGGCAGTGAGCATCTCGTCGACATCAATAAGGTCAAATCCCTCTTTCCGACAAGTTTGAGATGACAGACATGAAGGAGCTCCACTACTTCCTCGGCATCGAGGTTATTCGGACACCGGCCAGAATCATGATCTCTCAACGGCACTACATCCTCAACTTGTTATACAAGTTCGGTATGGCTGAGTGCAAATCCGCGGCAACCCCGCTCGATCGCAATCTCAAACTAGATGCGAACTCCGGCACCAAAGCGTGTGAGCCGACTCAGTATCGACAACTCATCGAGAGTCTCATCTACCACTCGACCCGATCTCAGTTATCCGGTTGGTCTCCTTAGCCAATTCATGCAAACACCGTGTGATACTCACTTGGATTGCGCTAAGCGAGTTCTACGATATGTGAGCGGTACAATGGATTGTGGCATCCTCTACAAGACCGCGATGCCAATACGACTCGAGGGGTACACAGACGCTGATTGGGTCGGCTACAAAGCCGATAGAAGATCAACCTCCGGATTTGTTTTCTCCCTCGGCAGCGGAGCAATATCCTAGAGTAGCAAAAAGCAACCAAATGTCGCTCTTTCGATTACGGAGGCGGAATACAGGGGCGCAGCCGTAGTTGCGTGTGAAGCCGTATGACTCAAGAGGATTTTGAAGGATCTGGGCGTACCCATCAAGGATCTGACTTCCCTTTACTGCGACAACATGAGCAGTATCTATTTGGCTCGGAACTCAGTGTTCCACGCGCGGACAAAGCACATCGAAGTGCATTATCACTTCATCTGAGAGCACGTTCTAGCTAGCGATGTTGACCTACAACATATTAGCACCAATCTTCAAACGACCGACATCTTCACTAAAGCTTTAGGAGCCGACAAGTTGTGGCAATTCATGACCAATCTCAGATTGACGATCCCTGACCTGCCAAGCTTGAGGGGGAGTACTAAAGACATTACGCAATAACGCATGGATTCCGCAAACTGCGCACATTACACAATAACGCTTGGATTCCGCAAGCCGCGCACACTACGCAAGAACGCGTGTATTACACAACCACGCAAGGAAGCCGCGGAGAGCCGATCTACCGTGCAAAGCCGCGAAGAAAGACGCAAGCCGAAGCACAGACTTCGCAACTACGCACAATGCAAGATGGAGCACAGATTCCGCAACTCCGCATAAATCGAGTCAACGCGAGTCAACGCGGACTCCGGAACATGAGTCGAAACAAATTTCGGATACCGTCTGAAACCGACCCGACTCGAGCTTGAGGGGGCATGTTGAGAATCAAGCTCATCTTGGTCTAGTGTGTGAACTCACCTTGAGTGTGAATAGACACTCCAACGGTCAAGTGTCACCACTTTGTATTCTAGCATTTAGTATGAGTCATAGAATCATATTCTATGACACATAACTTATGAGCTTTCACATTCCCCATGCTCCATGAGTCTTGTAGTTAATGAAGAGAGAGGGTGGCTATATAAAGCACCCTCCTCCCACATTGTATTGTGTTGAGTCTTTCTCCTTTGTTAATATACTTTTACCTTGTGTATTCTCTGTGTCTTATTCCTTGTCTCTCTCACTCTCACTCTCTCTCTCTCATACACACACATAACTCATATCTCTTCCGCTTCACAAGAATCCATCTCTTGATTCTTTACAATAACCAATCAAGGATGGATGATACGTGTCACTAGTATCTTGACCATCAATATAAATTACATTATATCATAACACAAAAACAGATACTTTTTGAAAGCAATTGTCCAAACTAGGCTACTTCTAGAATAATGTTATGAAGCTATATCTCTTCAATGGGAACGGATTCGATGTTCTCTCATTGGCTTGCTTTTACATTTTTGCATTCATTTACAATTCTAATGTGTTGCATTCCATTGAACGTAATCCCATTCTCATGTTGCTACATTGATCCAAGAAATCCACCAATGATGCATTTTCCTTTTTCTATATACTTTTATTTGCATAAGTAGGAGTTGCATTAATGACTCAAAACAATTGGAGCTTCATATTTTTCCTCTTTCAAGAGAGTATATTTTTAAACTAATGCATGAAGCAAAGTACTACGTAATATTGGTTATTAGGCATTGGTGGTTTGTACTCCCCCACCCTACTTCGTTTAGTTCCACTACTCAATGACAACTTAAGACACAAACGATCATGAATTATTACAATTTCAATATTCCGTCAGGCTTCAATCAAGGTTAAAAAACATTTTTAGTACGTTATAAATATGTAGTTAGGAAAAATGACAATCATAAGGGATTCATAACAATCCCATACAAAGTCTTGTGTGATTCAATACTACCCATTTTTGTGTTTGGATTTGGTTGTGTCATAGTTTCAAAACTCAAAGTAAGACAAATCACACTTTATTGCTAAATGATACTTGCCACAATCTAATTGTATTGCATGCGTGGGTTCTTTGTCTAATTCTAATGATGCTCCACATACCACATATCATCTTTGAATTGTTCCCCTTAAACTAGACAACTTACTGCCGAGTGAGAATTCCTTTCAAAAGTTAATTTCAATGAAATTTTCACTTACTTGATTATGTGCTCAATGGATTACCGGTTATGCATGAGATCCTCGCTACCAATTAATGGCTACAATTTTTTAGTATGAACAATCTATTCGTAAATCAAAAGTAGTGAGGATGTTGGTAGAATTATAGGTCCCATACCTCCTAATATTTTCATAATTCCTTGGTGAGCTGAATAATATATTTTCAATCCAAGTTTGCTAAGACATTTAATTGTCGTAATGCATGGCTCCCTTTTCTAAGAAATTCTAGGGTTTGAGAAATTTAATTGTCGTATGCACATTTAGTTGTTGTAATTCCTAGTGTTGATCGATGTGACGTAAAGTGAAAGTTTAGAAGAGAGGTTTACCCACCTCTTGAAATTTCACATATCTCACACAAAAGATTACGTAAGTCACAAACAATATTCTTTTTCCATTTTAGATGGCTTATCTAATACCCATCCGCCTTCTTTTTCCTCTTAGTGGATCTTTCATAAGTGATGTGGTTGAACAATAGTGGCCTAAACAATGAGAACTTGTCACTCTTTTAATATTCTTGTACACCTCCAAAATTATGAAAAATGTATTTTAGCAAGATCTATGGTAGTTCTTTACCATGAGGTCTCGTCTCATGCCAAGGGAGTCACTTCGAGCAAATATGTCCACTACACAGATAATTTCTTGAAATGTTAAACCATGGATCGATATACAAGCCAATGTGCATGGACATCTAGATGCCCCACAGTGTTCATAACGAAATAGTCCAACTTAGAGTTTCCTCCCATTGATTATATATTGAGGTAGGACGAGCATTTCCTATACCTAGAGTTGAAAGATTTTACAAATTATGCAAAAAAGAGATCGAAATCAATGAACTTTTTTTTTCTTTCAAAACTACACCTTCGTTTCCACTACCAATCCGATAAGTGTATACAAAGCATATAATGATACAATCTAGTGGGGGTTAAGATAGTAGAGAAAAAATGTTATATCCTCCACTATGTCATAAGGTAAAACAAACTCCACCTATGGAGGAAACTACCATCGAGAGGCTAGATACTGCCAAACCATTTTGTCGTTTCTCTCCACAAAGACGAACAAATCCTTCCACTTGCCTTTAAAAGACCGTTGTTTAAGAAAAATGGTATCTTCATTACTAATGAAGGAGTCATATTGACCTTTTAAAATTGAAATAAGCATCGACCAACTTTCCTTCACACAATGAACATGATTCTGCTTTATTTGTTGAAACACAATTTTGCATCTAGCTATCCATATATTCCGCAAAATCACTGATGATATCGTAGCCCATACTGTGGCATCTACATTCAACCAATTTGAGCTTGAATATGGTACGTCCTTAACTGGCCTTCCCCTACTTTGAAAGGTAAATAATATTTTTTCCCTTTCATAATTATGTTTATCTACATTTACATCCATCCAAAAGACATTTCCCCATGTAATCACGTTAGGTCTATACGCAATATCAATGAGGCGCAACATACGTTTCCAAACAAAACATGCGGCCATACATTTCCATAATGCATTTTAACATCAATGAACATTTTGTTTTTAGGTGCCCCATTTTAACATCAATGTGAACTATGATGCCCTCTACAAGGACTCCATCACCATTTAATAAATGATGTAGAAGTAGGACCCACAACAAATTGTACACTACTCAAGCATAGGGAATCAAGCCTTATATTGGCACACATAACGCAATGACAAACACACATCACTATTTCTTCCACGACTCCTTACCCCCACTAACAACATGGTAAGGAGTCATTATGAAGCAATAAGATGTTTGCTAATGAAAATGGAGATCACAAATACCAAGGTATGAGGCATAGAGACCATACTATCACCATATCATGGAGATCATTACTTGCCATGTGCAATCTACATGAGCACACCTAGGTGCACTTCTTAATCTTTGTCTTAGCCTCATATCATTATGCCAATCAACCTATTCACCACTACTCTCATACATATAGCTATTCATTTCACATTCATAAATCATCTAAAAAATCATTCCACTACATGCATTAAAGCAATTATCATGGATTTTCATGAAACCTAGTCTATTTTGTGTAATGTGATTTCACCAACAGTTGCAATCATGATTTGTCTCATAACTTGAGTTTGTCCTCTAGTAAGCATTAATATACATACTCCCTAATATGAGCCAAAACATCTACGACAACAAAGAGCACAACAGGGGGGACAAGTTTGATTAAGAGGGGATTGGAAGATGATAAGCATAAATGCTACACATGGTTATAAATAATGGCACTAAATGACATTGCCTCTTTTTGTAGTTGGATGCCACATCCCTCATCATGATTTTAATTTGTATGCTTGTTTAGATAAAGACCAACGTTTGCCAATCTAGAAGATGATATTGTAGTTGGATGATATTTGTTTTAGCATGAATCATGTGATTTCACCAACATTTGCAATCATGATTTGTTTCATAAGTTGATTTTGTCCTCTAGTAAGCATTAATAACTATACTCCTTAGTATGAGCCAAAAAATCTAAGACAACAAAGAGCACAACGAGGGGAACAAGTTTGATTAAGAGGGGATTGGAAGATGATAAGCATAAATGCTACACATGGTTTTAAATAAAGGTAGTAAATGACATTGCCTCTTTTTGTAGTTGGATGCTACATCCCTCACCACGATTTTAATTTGTATGCTTATTTAGATAAAGACCAACAATTGCCAATCCCAGAAGACAATATTGTAGTTGGATGAAATTTGTCAAAGCCAAGGGAGAGGTTGTTGTCTTTAATTGCACGAGTGCATGCACAAGAATTTTGCAAAACGATGCACAACAACCTTTCATGCCACATATTTCAATGATGCAAGAGGATGTAGATATGTATGGTCGTGTTTCTATTAATGAAAAAGATTCAAATTCATTTAAACCTTAATTCAACAAATATCTCATAGTACCAAAACATTTATTGCAAATGGTGTATGTTTGTGGAATGATGCCTATGATTTACACGCAAAAAACATAATGAAAATATTGTGCTTGGCCATATGTTAATTTTAAAATGTATTTTGAATTACACACACAAAATTTGGTTTGGCTGACATACTTTGGAATCGGGTCATGGAACTTTATGTGTTAATTTTAAATGTATGGAGTGAATTTAGTGTTTACGATGTTAAACCTTAGTGTAAGACAACCATGTTTGGCTTTATGGAATGATACCAATGATTTACATGCATAACATAATGAAAATAGTGTGACGGGCTATTTGTTAATTTTAGAATGTATTTGAATCACACATATAAATTTTCACTTGATAAGGAACTCTAGAATTCAATCATTCAACTTTATGTGTTAATTTTAAATGTATATAAGGATTTTAGTATATATGAAGTTAAACCTTACTACAAGACAATTGTGGTTGAGCTAAGCCTTTATAAGAGCACTATGTATATCAAGATGCTTGAAGATATGATATAATACAAAAGACAAAGTTTCAAAATAGTGCAACACTAGAATGTAAATTGAAACTTTCAAAGAAGCCATTTCCTCATGCACAAAGAAATATTTTTAGGTTAATGATATGCCTTGCAATGGTTGAAATAAATGTAGCTCAAGGAAAAAAAGGTTTGATAAAAAATGATCAGACACTCAAAAGATAAATCTTAAGATGTGGTCAAAGATAAGGAAAACCATTAAAAATATCCATATGTATACAATGTACACAAGCCCTTATTAAAAGAAAGATGAGTTTCAAAACACATTTTGGTGCGCTGTCACCATATTTGGGGATGCAAGATATGAAGACATGGTTTGGAAAATGAGATGCATCACATTTGCTTCATGGTATATCAACAAATTCCTCTATGACTGAGATCTTTTTGCAATGCCAATGTATCATAACTTGACAAAGATGTGGTGGCTCACATTTTATGCATTATATTACATACATTACACCAAACTACAAAGGCAAGTTTGTCTCTAAATAGGGAAACCACAATAACTGATACATTCTAGAGTCCATCTAACAATCGACAACGGTTCGGTTAGGTTTGAGACTGTCAACAATCATAGGAAAGAATAGAGTGTTATGAACGCATGTAACGGTTCACGCGCCAAGCGTAATCGACCATGACTTGGTATATAAAGGGCAATGAAAACTTGTAAAATCTAGCGTATACTTATTGTATATAGCTCTGCTTGACTCCCGGTGTTCGGTTGTAGCCATCTCCCCAATCTCCAGTCCCCACGCTTACGCCCACACTACGCACCACACCCATAGTCATCTGTAAGACGATCGGGGCGTACTATCCATTCTTTGAACCATAATCTTCTTGAGCCGAACCCTGAAGTGTCATAGACATATGCCATAGAGGAAGGTAGGGATTGAACCCAAGACCTCATGGTTTTTGTTGGGCAACCCTACCAATTGAACTACATATGCATCCGTGTACAAAATCCAACTTCATGTAGTATAGATTGAACATTGGAAGTTTCTAGCTTGCACACATTCTCATGCATTCTCTATTGCATGCATCCTCATGCATACTCTATTTCTAGTTGGCTTACATAGCCCTACCTTCTTGTATAAATATTCAAGTGCACCTTGATTCTAATCAAGGTGAACAACACTAGTTATGGATAAGTATAATAGAGCAAAGCGAAGACAAGACTAGAACACAAAAGAGAGGAAAGGAACAAGACTACAAATGCTTGAGGGTGCTCTGCTTACCTTCTCTGGGGAGAATTCGGCTTTCGGACAATCAGAGATTCTAGTAGTGGGGCACTTGTGCGGACCATATAACTGGAAGCTGTCTCTGGCAAAGGTAGAAGCCATCTCCACGATGAAGGAGGAATGCAGGTCGGTCACGAAAGTCCGAAGTTTCCTGGGAGCGTGCGCCTTCTACCACATTTGGATTCCACACTACGCGCACATCACCGAGCCGCTCTACCGGTTGCTAAAGAAGGGTCAGAAGTTCGTGTGGGAAGAAGAACATGCGGAATTGGTTCGGAGACTAAAGGAGGCGCTGACTGTGGCACCAACTCTCCGGAAAGCGGTCTATGAGAAGGACACCCATATTTACGTGACGGTGGATACGAGTCCGATCAAAATTGAGTGGGTAGTCAATCATGAAGACGGGGAGGGTGTTTCCCCATTCGGTTCGGCGCGAAGGTGTTAAGCGAGTGGCAAGGAGGATACGCCCAGGTTAAACGTGAACTCTGGGTATCGTTTCGGCGGTCAAGGCCGATAAAGACTACTTGATCGGGACATAAGTAATAATCAAGACAGACTGCTTGCTGATTCTCGGCATGGTTTTTGGATGCGCGACATCGGACTTGGCGATGGTCTGGTGGATCGCGTACATTACGTCCCTGAACTTGGAGATACGACACATCTCCGGGAAGGACAATGCCATGGCCGATATGCTTTCGAGAGCATGGTTCGATAATGAGGATGACATGGTGTTAGAAGACGAAGAAGTTGGCGTGGACTTCTTCGAGTCGGGTTGAACATCGGCGGAAAGGGGGGGCACTCCGACCGTGAACAAATTCAACAAGAGCGAGTACGATGGGGAGGCTCCAGATCGGTAGTTTTCTGAGTGCATTGGCACCGGACGCGGCATGGACGAGAGACGAAGCGAACCGGATCTAGAAGAAGCCCTACCGGTTCTTCCTATGGGGCGGTAGGATATGGAGGCATCCCAAGAAATGAATTGGCGCGCCGCTCCGGGTGGTGATAGGGGAGAAGGAACAGACGACGTTGCTGACAAAATATCACGAGAGCCCTTGGTCCGGACACGCGAAACGTGGGCCACCTTCGAGAAGCTAAAAGGGAAGTATTGGTGGCCAAGAATGTATCGTGATGACGTGCGAGAGTTGTCAGATGCATTCTGGAATTCGGCACTGTGATGAGCTACACCCGACCTACCTGTCGAATACGAGTGTATAATGGCCGTATTCCCATTGTCCCTTCGGACAGCCCAAGTTTGGGCTATTTCTGTAAATAGCATAAAGGGCAATTGCCCTAAGATAGTCACTATATAAAGTGACTTTGTAACATTTAGTTAAGGTTGTTGTTAGTTGTCATTCTTTGTAATTGTTGCTATTGGAATATAACGATTTGTTTGTGCCTCTCTCTCTCTCTCTCTCTATCTTGCTTATGCACATACATAGGTTCTTCTTCAAACAGAATGTTGCTTGCACTTCCGCATTGACGGCCTTGTTCCCAACATTTGGTATTAGAGCGTTGGAGGTTCTTCAACCCGCTGCCGGCCGTCATAGTACACCACACAACATTCTGCTTTCGTTTTCTTTGAAGAACAAAGAAGGGAGAAGAAAAACAAAAAGCTCGCATCTCACTGTGTTAAATCACAAATTGGAGCAAGCCAGCTAGCCATACTATGTTCCTGTGATTGTAACCACTTGAGGGGAGCTCCTTGTGTAACAACCGACCCAATCGTGCTTTGTTCGGTTAAACAACATCCGAATAGGTCACCAGACGCTATTCACCCGCTTGCTGTAACCACCCGTTGCAGATTGGTCTCCAGGAAACAACCAAATTTGTGCTTCACTCGGTTGATCGACATTCGGGAGGATCAGTTGGATCCGTCCCTCTCATCGTTGCAGTCATCCGAAGTAGAATCGGCCCAAACAATCGGTTTCTTGTAATCGGTATTCGGCATACAATCGGAAGCTAACCGGGCTCACTCCGACTCAGCAACATTCGGGAAGACCAACCAACTTTGTCCCTCAAGTTACCGAAGTCACTCCGAGCAAGTTCAACAACAAGTATCCGAAACCAAACCGACTCGGGTTCAAAACTGACTAGAACGATATCGGGTGAGCCGACCGGTTGTACCCCACTAAGGTTCGTAGTCAACTCCGAACTGAGTCTTACCAACCGAAACTGAAGCAGATGGCATCAACATCCGGCTCATCGGAGATGAGTCTAAGGAGGTTCGATGGTTTGAACTTCAACTTCTGGAAGGAACAAATGCAGGACTATCTCATAGTCAAGGGTCAGATAGACCCGATTGAGCATGAAAATCCACTAGAAGCATACAAGGCAAATGAGTGGCTAAAGCTGGACAGAATTGTCCGCGCCACGATTCAGATGCACTTGTCGGAGTTAGTGTACTTCACAGTGCAATCATGCACGACAACTTTTGAACTTTGGAAAACACTATCGGAAACGTATGAAAAGAAGGTCACGACAACGAAGATGTATTTGATCCGACACCTCTACAACTTGCGGATGAAAGAATCTGATTCGGTTTAGGCACACCTCAACGAGTATGAAAGCATAAGCTCCCAAATATCGTCTCAGGGGATGGCAATCGAGGATGAACTCAGAGCAATGATACTCATGAGTAGTCTCCCCTCTTCATGGGAAACTTTCGTTACAACCGTGTGCAATGCTTCAACAGCTGCCGTTAAGTACTTTGAAGTCACGAGCGCAATCCTGACTGAAGCAGCTCGGAGAAAGTCTTTCGCCAAAGACCCGGCAGATGAAGCTTACGTAGTACAAGGTTCGACCGACCGATCGAACAACCGGGGAAGAAGTTCTTCTCGACCTCCGAACAATCAGCGAAGCTGGAGCAAGTCCCGGGACAATTGAATTTGCAACTACAGCAAGAAACCAGGACACATTAAAGCCGATTGTCGGACACTCAAAGCAAAACCGACAAAGCTCAGAGAGTGGATCAGAAGAGTAGCCGGCATGAGGAGGTCAACTACGTCGGCTCTTTAGCCGAAATTTTGACGACCGACCCGAACATATTGTCCATAGAGAACCCAGTCGAATCAGAAGTTCTGCTTACGACTAAGGAATCGAGCACATGGCTCTTAGACTCGGTCGCATCGTATCATGTGACACCTCACCAATCTCAGTTTCGGCAATAATCGGACCGGCACTCCGACTCAGTTCGAGTCGGAAACTCGTAGCATTGTGCTATAATCGGAATCGACATTGTAGAGCTCAACCGCCTGGGTGGCTCTACAGTCGTACTACACAAAGTCTGACATGTTCCTGAGCTCTCAAGACCCTTGATCTCAGTCGGACAGCTTGACGAAGCCGGCATCCATGCTGGATTCTCATTAGGAGGGTGGACACTCCACAAAGGGAACCTCTTGCTTGCTCGAGGACCAAAGGTACATTCCTTGTACCCTTTATATGTCACACTCAAAGAGGTTGACTTATTTTTGGTTGATATCCTCGTGTCATTGTTATGGCACGGACGACTTGGACACCTCAGCAAGGCCAGCATAACACACCTATCCAGAGCCGATTACATCCCCAAACTCTCCTTCTCGGATCACCAATTCTGCGAGCATTGCCAGTACGGCAAACAGGTAGCCGCATCACACCCGACATCAGCACCAAGAGAATCGACATCCGAACCAACAATGGAGGAGAATTCAAGTCTGAAGAATTCATCAAATTTTGCCGGGAACGCGGCATTCGACATTGTCGCGTTGTTACGCGCGTGCGTGTAGAAGGGGCAGGACCATGGGGGTCTCAGACTAGGGAGTAGAGGAGAAAGAATAAGATATGATATGGAGGCTTAGCTCAAGAGGAGAAGAGGAAAGAATAAGATCACCACATAGAAGGAGAGATCGACGGAGGTAAGATACTCAACAAGATATATTAAAACAAACGAATGATTACAACAATGGTGGCCGCATGGGCCGCACCAAAACGACTATGAGAATGTTGGAAGACAGGTCCCTCCGGATGGGAAGGGAGAAGAACAGTGCCGACGAAACGGTATGAACCGGATGAGGAGTACCCGACTGCGGAGAGCCGGATGGAGCCCCTCGAGGCTACATTTGTAAATAGCCGAAAAGTCATATTAGTATAAATATGACTTAGGGCAAACTTTTAGTTTTTTTTTGTGGGTAGTTGTCATTGTTTTTGTGATTAATCCTTTTCTTGTTGGTGCAAGAAGAAATCAGAGCACGTAACTGTACAGAGAGAGAGAGAGAGAGAGACGAGGTCGTTGCCTCTGTTGTAACCACCGCTTGTGGCGAAGATCTGAGAGCACGAGGTCGTTGCCTCAGTGATCTCACTGTTGTATATTTCTACATAGCGATAGTTTGCAACTTGTGGGCTGCCGTGGTTTTTTCCCCTATTTTGGGGTTTTCCACGTATACCTCCTGTGTACCATTTCTCCTCTTTTGTGTCGCGTTTCATTACCTGTTTTTCTGTGTATGTAAAGAATCTCGGTTGAGGCCGAGCGTCGGACATAAGGAACGTCAAGTTCTCAACAGAGAAAACCCTAACCAAAGATGGATAAGGAAAACCCTAAATGAAACCCTAACCCTAAAATGGTAATAACTCTAGACTAAGTGGTATACCTCCCATACGCAAAATAGGCAACCCCTTCATAAGTGACCCCTCCCTTCCTGTTATAGCCCAAGGAGGGAGGGACCTTACAATGTGGGATAAAATGTCCCCTCTTCTTTCTACACACCATTTCCTAGTATACATGTGCACATGTTGCACACCACTGATTTGCCCATTCCACCCCGGTTTCACACTATAGCCAAAAATCTTCACGACAACGTGAATATACGACACCCTATAGCCCGGAGCAAAACGGAATTGCTGAACGCATGAATCGGACAATTCAAGAACGCGTTGTCGCGTTGTTACGCGCATGCGTGTAGAAGGGGCGGGACCACGAGGGTCTTGAACCGAGGAGAGAGAGAGAGAGAGAGAGAGAGAGAGAGAGAGAGAGAGAGAGAGAGAGATTTATAGATACGCGGAGCGAGAGGGAGAGATATAGAACGTAACACTTGATTTCAATAGCAAGAGATTACAATAACAAGAGAATACAAGAGGTTACAAGAGAATACGACTTTGACGGTTACAATCGACAAGGCGGCGATGGACCTGACCCGGGGATCCTACTCACACACACAAATAGCACTCGCTTGACTCCCAGAAACAAAACAAAGGGGGAGAGACTCTACTGGAAGCACACGGGTTGTCCACGAAGCAGAGGCAACGAGCTCCCGACCCACAAAGACCGACGACCGGAGGAGAAGAGAGAGCTTGACCCTCAGATCTGCAGCAGCACTTCGTCCTCCCTAGCGCGCGATCCCTATTCCTTCCTTCTCTCCCTCCTTAAATAGTTCCCCAAAAGGGGTGCCCCCCCTTTCCTCAGCCAAACTGCTTTATTCCATGTCCCTGTCGACAGAGATACGCACAAAATCCCCTAATAAATGCGCACTACCTAGTATTTACACCAGTCGCCCTAATTACGAATTATATACAATATATCAATCCTCGCGTCCTCCCGTGTAAGAGCCGGTTCATGCGCCTTTTTCTTCGATTCCGCCTATGGCCGGTTTTCTTCACGACATCCACCCCCACCAAACCACGCATCCATCGGCATGCGCCAGAGACGGGCAGACATCAAAGGAAACCGGCTTCACTCGTCGTTCTTCGATTCTCCGCCGGACCCGAACTGATTGTCGTCGTTACTCTCGCTCGCCGGCTCCGGCTCGTCTTTGAACCGCTTCTTGAACTCTTTGATCTGCTTCCCGGCCACCGGCACTGCTAACTGTGTACCGTCGAGTTCCGCGAGGTGGTACGTGCCGTTGTCGTTCACGCTCGTCACCATGTAGGGCCCGAACCATCTCCTAACGAACTTTCGCACCGCCTTGTGCTGATTGTCGAGGCTGTTGTTGTATACCAAGACCTAGTCGCCTTCCTCGATCTTCTTTGGTCGCAACCGGGTCTTGTTCCGCTCCCTTGCCGCTCACAGCTTTTCCTTCGCCTATACCACGTCCTCCGGCCTCCGCTTGAGTTGCCGAATCCGCGCCGCCAACAACTCCTCCCGGCTCATTTCGTCCTTCCAATCTACCGTCGCCCATGAAGAAACCGTCCGTTCCACCGGCATGATCGGCTTCTGTCCGTACATTAGCTCTGCTGGCATAAACCCTATCACTGAACTGTGCGTAGTTCGGTTCGCCCATAGTGCGTTGTCGTGAAGAATTTCGGCCAGAGGCGGAAACCGGGAAACATTGGCTACATCGGCGGGGTGCAGCGTGTGTGCTCACCCTTGTACATTCAGTGTGAATAACAAGGGCGCCTTTATGGCGCCGAAGAGGAGTCAAGTCGGGACAGACGATCCCATGTAAGTCGGGATTTGTCCCACATTGTAACGCATCCCTCTCCTTGTTCTATAAAAGGAAGGGAGCGCCCTTTGTGAAAGGGGTTGCCCATTTTTGTTAGAGGGTATACCGTTAGGTTTCTTATTCTTCTTCCTCTCCCTCTGCTCCCCCTTCGTGTTCGCTAAGGGCTTGCTTCAGATCGTCTCCTGCGCAAGACCCCGCTCGACGCGACAAGCCCGTGAGCTCCCCGACCGGTGGCTTGGCAACTGACGACTACTGTAACCTACCTTGGTCCGGCTCGAAGCCGGAAATGTATTCTCCCTTATATATATATACTCATTGCGTCTGTCTGTGTATATTGGCGTCTCTGTTGGTGTCGGGTGCTTCCCCTTTCCTGTGTTTCCTGTACATAAGGGCGTGAGTCGGGTCGGCCTGTGTGTGTGTGTGCGTGTGCGTGTGTGTGCGTGAGTCGGTGTCAAGCGTGCGCTCCCCCTCTTTCTCTCTCTCTCCCTTCGGTTGCTTCCGATGTGCTTCTGGGGTGCCCCGGAAACGGTGAAGTACGACTTCCTACGCTCTGTCACTCCCTAGTCCAAGACCCCCGTGGTCCCGCCTTTCCCCACGCACGCGCGTAACAACGCGACAACGTAAGGAAGGAGCCGCGACCAATTCCTGACCTGCCCTCCGCATGCACGCACCAACGCCTTTACGATAGGCCCGTGCCCACATTCTACCTTTCTGTTCGCCTCCGGATTGTACGCCGTAGTGGGGGAGATTTTGACGCCTAGCTTGTCGAACAACTGACGGGAACTGCACGCTCCCTATACGCAACGCTCGGCCACAACCGAGTTTATAATCATACACAGAAAAACGGGAAAGAAAGCACGACGCGAAGAAGAGAAGAGTACACAGGATGTTTACGTGGAAAACCCAAACTAAGGGAAAAACCACGGCAGCCCACAGGCTGCAAACTATCACTATGTTAGAATGTACAATAGTGAGTTCACAGAGGCAACGACCTCGTGCTCACAATCTTCGCCAGAGGTGGTGGTTACAACTGAGACAACGACCTCTCTCTCTCTCTCTCTCTCTCTCTCTCTCTCTCTCTCGTGCAAAACAAGAATGACAACCACCACTAAAAGTTTGCCCTAAGTCATATTTATACTAATATGACTTTTCGGCTATTTACAAATATAGCCATGATGGACTCTCAGAAACATATTTACGAATATGTCTCTTCATCCGGTTCTCACCGGGCTTGCACCATCCGGCTCTCTCCGTAGCCGGGTACTCCTCATCCGGTTCCCACCGAGTTTGCACCATCCGGCTCTCCGTAGCCGGGTACTCATCATCCGGTTCTCACCGGGTTTGCACCATCCGGCTCTCCGTAGCCGGGTACTCGTCATACGGTTTCGGCCTCGGCCGAGTTTGTTCATCAACACTGTTCTTCTCCCTTCCCATCCGGAGGGACCTGTCTCCCAACAAACTCCCCCTTCACTCTGGCATGGGGTGTCTTACTAGTCCGATCCTCTTCCGGCATGCATCCAGCTTGTTGGGTGTCAGCACTTTGGTCAGCATATCTGACCCGTTCTCGGCCGTGTGGATCTTCGTTAGTGCGAACTCCTGGTCATCTACTCTTTCCCGGATCCAGTGATATCTTCGTTGGATATGCTTCATCCGGGAATGGTAGGCCGCATTCTTAGCAAGATGGATGGCACTTTGACTGTCGCAATAGAGTTGGTATTCATCTTGCCTGATACCGAGCTCTCCGATGAAGTTCTTCATCCATAATATTTCCTTGCCGGCTTCCACAACCGCCATGTACTCCGCCTCTGTGGTTGACAATGCAACCGTCTTCTGCAGCCTCGACTGCCACGAGACAGCTCCCCCTGCATATGTCATTACATATCCGGATGTAGACCGGCTGGTATCCACATCAACCGACATGTCCGAGTCGGTGAAACCGTCAAGTTGAGGTCTTCCGGAGCCGAATCGGAGACACATATTTGAAGTGCCCTTCAAATACCAGAGTATCCATTTGACCGCGTTCCAGTGCTCCTTGTCGGGATTGCTCATAAACCGGCTCACCACTCCGACTGCGTATCCTATATCCGGTCGGGTACACACCATTGCGTACATCAAGCTCCCGACGGCAGAGGCATATGGAATCTTCATCATATCCGCCTTCTCTGCTTTCGTCTTCGGGCTTTGCTTACCGGATAGCCTGCAGTTTGCAGGAAGTGTCGGTCCGACCGGTTTCGCATCTGACATGTTGAACCGGTGAAGCACCTTTGTCACGTACTTCTCCTGTGACAACCATAATTGCTTCTTTGACCGGTCCCGAATGATGTGCATCCCCAACATCTGTCTTGCCGGACCCAAGTCTTTCATTGAGAAGGTCCGGTTGAGAGCCTTCTTCAGCATCCGTATTTTTACTTGGTCCCGTCCGACAATCAACATGTCATCCACGTACAGAAGGAGTATCAGGAAGTCGCCTCCTTCGAACTTCTTCACAAACACGCAGTGATCGGCCTGTGTCTTGTGGTACCCTTGATTGGTCATGAAGGAGTCGAACTTCCAATACCATTGCCGGGGGGCCTGCTTCAACCCGTAGAGGCTCTTCTTCAACCAGCAAACCAGGTGCTCCTTCCCTTTCTCCACGAATCCTTCCGGTTGCTGCATGTAGATCTCCTCTTCGAGGTCACTGTGAAGGAATGCTGTCTTCACGTCTAGCTGCTCTACCTCGAGGTCCATGCTTGCAGCTATACTCAGCACCGTCCGGATGGAGGTCATCTTTACTACTGGGGCAAATATCTCGTCGAAGTCCACGCCCTTCTTCTGTTGGAACCCCTTCACCACGATCCTGGCTTTGTATCTCGGGGGGTTACCGGCATCTCCCGGTTTCAACTTGTACACCCACTTGTTTCAGAGTTCCCTCTTTCCTTTCGGCAACTCCACCAATTCGTACGTATGATTCTCATGCAGGGAATCCATCTAATCCTGCATGGCACTTAACCATTTGCGGCTGTGGGTGTCATCCTTCGCTTCTTCGAAGCTTTCTGGCTCCCCCTCATCGGTCAGCAGAACATGCTTTGCATCCGGGAATCTCCGGGGCGCCCTTCTCTCTCTAAGAGGATATCTCCGTCTTCGGGCTTCGGCAACCGGCTCCTCCATTTGCTCTTCATCCGAATCCGATTCGGGGTCTTGGTCGGTTCCGGTTTCAACTTCCTCTACTTCTTCTTCAGCCTGTTCGGTATCCTCACCGTAACCGGCTGGTCCCTCGAGTGCTAACCGGTCTCTTGCCGGTTGGGTCTGCTCATCGTAGAGTCGATCCTTACCGGTTGACTCGGAGTTCATTATCTTCTTCTCCGACTCCCAGTCGACGAGCGTCTTGTCCTCCATGAAGATAATATCTCGACTCCGGAATACCTTCTTGTCGACCAGGTCCCACACTCGGTAGCCGAACTCATCGTCACCGTAACCGAGGAATATGCATGGCTGGGTCTTTGGATCTAACTTTCCTCTCTAGTCCTTAGCTACATGCACGTGCGCGAGACATCCGAACACCTTCAAATGCCAGTAGGATACTTCCTTACCGGTCCACACTTTCTGTGGCGTGTCTCCGACCAAGGGTACTGAGGGTGATCTATTTATCACATAAGTCACCGTCGACAGTGCCTCAGCCCAAAACTTCTTGGGTAGTTTTGCATGCGCTAGCATACTCCGGACCCTCTCCATTATGGTCCGGTTCATCCTCTCGGCCAGTCCGTTTAGTTCCGGCGTCTTCGGCACGGTAAATTCGAGCCGGATTCCCTTCGAGCGGCAGTACTCCTCGAACTGCCCCCGGTATTCTCCTCCGTTATATGCTCAAACCGCCTTCAGCTTCCGGCCGGTTTCTCTTTCCACTCTCGCGTGGAGCTCTTTGAGGACGGATAGCACCTGATCCTTCGTCTTCAACGGTGTGGCCCACAGCTTCCGGCTGTGGTCATCTATGAATGTCACGAAGTACTGCGCTCCGACATGTGACTTCGTGTCTACTTGACACACATCCGTATGCACCAACTCCAGTGGTGCATTACATCTCATCAGTGGCCTTGGTCGGAAGGAGGTCCGGTTTTGCTTACCGGCCTGACAATCAGTGCACTTCTCCAAGTGCACGTTCTTCACTGGAATGAGGTTGTCATCTGCAAGCCTCTTCATCCCCTTCTCGCTCATATGACACAACCTCTTGTGCCACAGCTCACCGGCAGTGTCGGATGCCATGTTCACTTCTTCCAGACATAACCGGGTACTCATCAGGTACAGTGTGTTGACCTTCTGGGCCCGAGCCACAATTAGGCTCCTTTTTCTGAACTTCATGACACTGTTCCGGATGCTACCCATGTAGCCTTCATCATCTAGCCGACCGGCTGATATAAGGTTTAGACGAACCTCCGGAACGTGTCAGACATCCTTCAGTAGCAACTTGCATCCGGTTGGTGTTGTCAGCCACACGTCTCCTATGCCGACAATTCGGCATGTTCCTTCATTCCCCATCCAGACACAATCGTGATCACCGGCTGAGTAGGATGAGAAGCATTTCCGGTCCGGGGTAAGGTGGAACGACGCTCCGGAGTCTACCACCCAGGTCATCTCATCGCCGACAAGGTTTATCTCACTCTCCTCGGTGATGAACATCAACTCTTCTTCACTTGCTGTGATTTCCGTCGTCCCCTTCCGGTCCGGTCCCCTCCGGTCTTTACCGTTCCGGTCCGGTATCCGCTTCGAATCGGTACCGTCGGTTTCCTTGTCCTTTCGGAAATGCCGACAGTTCTTCTGGAAGTGTCCCGACTTGCCGCAATAGAAGCAAGTAGGTCTCCCCCTTGACTTTGACCGTGTCCCAGACTTTTCCCGGTTCTGGGGACTCCGGAGAGGCCTTCTAGCACTAGCGGCCAGAATCCGGAGTCCTTCGCCTTCCGGGTCTCATCACCCCCGACCCGAATTCCCGCCGACACTGAGTAGTTAACGGCTTCAACGTGCCGTGCCGCGGCCTCTTCGATCAACCTCTTCATACCGCCGTGCCCCGTATTCAGTTCTAGGGCTCTACGGGTCTTGCTTGCGTGCACCCGCCCGTTCCAGAGGTACACCACGTTAGTCCTGAGTGCGTCGGCGAAATCCGCGCAATCCTTCCGAATGTGACCGATTGCGTCACACCACATGCACCGCTGCCCAGCCGGCGGCCTCCGGTCGCGAGGTTGTTCGCCGCTGTCTCTCCGGGCCTGTGCGATCTGCAGGTCGCGCACCATCTGTGTCAGCTCCTCCAGAGCCGCTCCTCCGGATGGGCCTCTGACCACGTCGTTCGATGTCGACCCCGACTCTGGCCAGATTTGGGTCTCTTCCTTCCTACCGGCCGGCACCGATATTGGCTCCTCGAGCCTCCTCCCCGGGACCGGCCCCGACCCCGACGAGCTTCCGTCACTCCAATCGCGCCGTTTGTCGAAACGGCTGTAGACCCATTTTACCACGGCCTAGTCTGCCATGAGCGCTTCGTCCGTTTCCAATAGGGGACCTACCTTTTCCCTGTCGAGCGCGTCCACCGACTTGACAAACAGTAGTACTCGACTTGTTTGGAGCACCGTCCGATCCAACGTCGACTGCCGCGCGAACTGTTTTTCGAACTCCTAGAGGAGCACCGACGTGTTCCTCCCCTTTCTGGGGCTTTCCACCCACGCCATGAAGTCCCGCCTCGACAGCCAAAGCGAGTCGTCAAACCCGTACTTCTCGAGGAGCTGTAGCTCGAACTCCTCCCAAGTCTGGCATCTGGCCAGCACCTCGAGCACCTCCGCATGGATGCTTGGTGCCACCACCTGAGGGAATCCGGACAACCGCCTGTCCACCAGGATATCCCTCATGATCATTTCGGCCCGGTAAGCCTCCAAATAACTTGTGGCGTCTTTCCCTCTGAAACGGCCTATAGAGCCGACGATCGATTCAATGGCTCTGTCGAGGGTACCCGTCCCCTCACGAGTGCTCACCAGCCGGTCGACGACCACCGCCATTGCCTCTGCTAGCTCCGATCCCCTCATCTTTCGACTCCTTTTACCACCCCGTTCACGTCGGGTTCATCAAAGATGTCGTGTTGTTACGTGCGTGCGTGTAGAAGGGGCGGGACCACGGGGGTCTTGAACCGAGGAGAGAGAGAGAGAGAGAGAGAGAGAGAGATTTGTAGATACGCGGAGCGAGAGGGAGAGATATAGAACGTAACACTTGATTTCAATAGCAAGAGATTACAATAACAAGAGAATACAAGAGGTTACAAGAGAATATGACTCTGACAATTACAACTGACAAGGCGGCGATGGACCCGACCCGGGGATCTTAATCACACACACAGATATCACTCGCTCGACTCCCAGAAACAAAACAAAGGGGGAGAGACTCTGCTGGAAGCACACGGGTTGTCCACGAAGCAGAGGCAGCGAGCTCCCGACCCACAGAGACCGATGACCGGAGGAGAAGAGAGAGCTCGGCCCTCAAATCTGCAGCAGCACTTCGTCCTCCCTAGCGCGCGATCCCTATTCCTTCCTTCTCTCCCTCCTTAAATAGTTCCCCAAAAGGGGTGCCCCCCCTTTCCTCAACCAAACTGCTTTATTCCCTGTCCCTGTTGATAGAGATACACACAAAATCCCCTAATAAATGCGCACTACCTAGTATTTACACCAGTCACCCTAATTACGAATTATATACAATATATCAATCCTCGCGTCCACCCGTGTAAGAGCCGGTTCATGCGCCTTTTTCTTTGATTCTGCCTATGGCCGGTTTTCTTCACGACAGCGCAGTATCCATGCTCCAACACTCTGGACTTTCGGATGGCTTTTGGACGGAGGCTCTACTTACGACAGTACACATAATAAATATGTCGCCAAGTAGACCTCTAGGACTTCAAATACCTCAGGAAATATGGATTGGTAGTAAGCTGAATTATTACTAGTTGAGGATCTTTGGTTGCAAGGCATACACCCTCATACCAAAAGACGATTGCCGAAAACTCGAACCAAGATCAAGGAAATGCGTTTTCCTTGGGTATGGACCGGACGACAAGATCGGATATCGACTCTGGGACCTCGAGCACAGACAAATTGTCCGAAGTTCGGACGTTGTGTTCAATGAGTCGGCTATGCATAAAACGGCCAAAAGGCCTATTGAAGTCTGAAGGGTAATATTTTCCGAAGTGCCAACCCTTCATGATAGCCCAACCCACAACACGAGATCGGTTTCACGGGTAACCGACAACTCTCGCACCGAATCCACCGATTCAGCACAACCGAATGGCTCGGCTCCCGATCATCTAACATCGACACCTGGTGCGACTAGTCTAGTCATACCTCGCAGATCTGAGAGATTGTCGCAACCTCCGGAGAGGTACTCTCCTGGAATTTTCTTTACCGACGCCAGCGAACTGACGTCTTACGAAGAAGCATCGGCATCTGCCGATTCAGCCACATGGCATCTGGCGATGGAGTTGGAAATGCACTCCATTCGGGCAAACAAGACTTGGGACTTGGTTGAATTACCGGAGAATCGGCGTGCTCTTCCATGTAAGTGGGTCTATCGACTAAAAGAGACGGCCGACTCGACCAACCCAAAGTACAAGGCCAGATTAGTTGCGAAGGGATTTCGACAAGAATATGGCGTCGACTTCGACGAAATCTTTTCACCAGTGGTGAAAATGACAACCCTTCGTTTCATGCTCGGCATCGTGGCCGTCGACAACTTGGAGCTGATTCAGTTAGATGTAAAAACGACATTCCTCCATAGTGACCTACAGGTGGAAATCTACATGGAGCAGCCGAAAGGCTTTGTGGCATCCGGCCAAGAACATCTAGTCTGCCGACTCACGAAGAGTCTCTACAGCTTGAAACAAGAACCCCGACAGTGGTACAAGAAGTTCGACGACTTCATCCAATCGGTCGGCTTCTCCAAGAGCGATGAGGACCACTATCTCTTCACCAAAACAACTTAAGACGGGTCTCCCGTCTTCCTCATCATTTACGTGGACGACATGCTACTCTCCGGCCGACATGCCGAAGAGCTCACCGAACTCGTTCGGAAACTGCAGTTGAAGTTTGCCATGAAGGACCTCGGTCTGACAAGACACATAGTTGGTATGAAGATTAGTTGGCATCGCGATAAACGATAACTTTTCTTGTCTCAAACCGACTACATCGGACGTGTCTTGGAACGCTTCAACATGTACTCGGCCAAGTCTGCTTTGACCCTGCTCCCCATTAACCTTTTACTGTCTCAGCGAGACTGCACGACATCCGGTCCGGAGGGGGAAGATATGAAGTCGGTACCGTATACACCAACAATTGACTCCCTTATGTACGCGATGGTCGCGACACGGCCTGATATTTCTCACGCCGTAGGAGTCGTCAGCAGATTCATGCGACAACCCAGACCAATCGCATTGGAACGTAGTCAAGCATGTGTTCAGATATCTAGCTGGCACAAAAGACCACGACATTCTTTTTGGCCCGAACTCAACCTTAGGCGTAGTCGGTTACACCGACTCGGACTTTGCCGACTGCGTGGACAATCGAAAATCAACAACCGGATATTGTTTCAAATTCGGCAATGGAGCAATCTTGTGGAAGTTGAAACTTCAGGAGTGCACAACCACCTCAACGATCGAAGCAGAATATGTAGCTATATCCGACGCGGCAAAAGAAGCTTTATGGCTCGGTCGGCTGGCGCACACGTTTCGACAAGTCGACTTCGACTCGGCTCCAGTTTTCTACAACGACAGTCAAGGTGTTGTCGCTTTGTCAAAGAATCCGGTTCACTACAACGCCTCCAAGCATATCGACATTCGATATCACTTCGTTCGGGACCGCGTCATTTCAGGGAAAATCGGTCTCGAGAAAATATCCACAACCGATAATGTCGCAGATGGAATGACCAAGTGTCTTTCGGCGGATTGTTTCTGGTCCCTTCGGCACCAGATGGGCGTAACGAAAAATCGGTCTGGTTAAAGTCAGACACACAACACAAGATGGTTTCGGACCACCGACATCGGTTCTCTGAGGATCAGCTTCAACTCTTCTGATCCGACTGGTTCGGTCTTTTGTCTTCGGATCTTGCCGACTCTAACAAAACCGATCTGCTCGATAAACCTTGTATATACTTGTAATTTTTTAGATAACCCATGTATACGCCCATTACGGGGGAGTGTCGAATACGAGTGTATAATGGCCGTATTCACATTGTCCCTTTGGAAAGCCCAAATTTGGGCTATTTCTGTAAATAGCATAAAGGGCAGTTGCCCTAAGATAGTCACTATATAAAGTGACTTTGTAACCTTTAGTTAAGGTGGTTGTTAGTTGTCATTCTTTGTAATTGTTGCTATTGGAATATAACGATTTGTTTGTGCCTCTCTCTCTCTCTCTCTCTCTCTGTGTGTCTATCTTGCTTATGCACATACACAGGTTCTTCTTCAAACAGAATGTTGCTTGCACTTCTGCATTGACAGCCTTGACCCCAACACTACCCGCCGACCGTACACTTCAAGTGGATGGTAGACTTAGTGACGATGCCGATGGGGGTAGAACAAATGAGATACTTAGTGCTTGCACGGTGTCGCGTTGTTACGCGCACGCATGTAAAGGGGCGGGACCACGGGGGTCTCGGATGAGGGAAGGAGGGAAGCCGAGAAGAGGATTCCGGGCGCGTTCCGGAAGCAACTGAATGAGAGAGAGAGAAAGAAAAGGTGAAAGAGAGGGAGCGCGCGCTTGACACCGACTCACACCCACACACACACACGCGCCGACCCGACTCACGCCCTCATGTACAAGGAACGCAGGGAAGGGAAAGCACCCGACCCCCCACAGAGACACGAATATGCACAGACAGACGCAAATGTATATATATTACAAAGAATACATCCCCGGCTTTGAGCCGGACCAAGGTAGGTTACAGCAACGGTTTGCTGCCAAGCCGCCGAACGGGGAGCTCACGGGCTCGTCGCGCCGAGCGGGGTCTTGCATAGGAGGGCGAGCCGAGGCAATCCTCCAGATCACAACCACGGCCGAGCGAGCTATGCACAGAAGAAGAGAACTAACCTAACAGCTTGCCGCCATAGCTACAACTCGACTCCTCGAGAAGGAGCAGAAAAAAATAACAACGAAGAAGAGAAAGAATGTAGCTAACCCTAGAAAGAAAACACAAAACGATATACCCTTCAGACTCAAAAATGGGCAACCCCTCTACAAGGGACCATCCCTTCCTTTTATAGAACAAGGAGAGGGATGCGTTACAATGTGGGATAAATCCTGATTTACATGGGATTCTTCGTCCCGACTTAACTCCTATTATCCACACAATTATACGAGGGTGAGCGCACATGGTGCACTCCGCCGATGCAACCAATATTCCCCGGTTTCCTCCTCTGGACGAAATTCTTCACGACAACGGGAGGATCTGACAAACCAAGTGGAAGGTCAGGCATTGCAGAACAAGACGATCGTGGCCGTGTGTCGGTTCGTGATCGAAGAGGTGGTTTGCCGATACGGGTCTGTGGGAAAGATTGTGCCCGACCGAGCGGAGTTGGATGCGCGAGAGGTTGAGGAGCTGTTCGACCAGTTAGGGGTTAAGCTCTCCCTCACTACGGTGTACAATCCGGAAGCGAACGGGAAGGTGGAGTGCGGACACGGGCCAATCGTGAAGGCACTGGTACTGGCGTGCGAGGGGCAGGTCGGGAATTGGCCACGACTTCTGCCTTATGTTTTGTGGGCGGATTGGACTATGCCGGATCTATGCCGAAACCACACAGTTCGGTAACCGGATCTATGCCGACGGAACTCATGTATGGGCAAAAACCGATTATGCGATGGAGCGGATGATCCCTTCGTGGACTGCGGTCGATTGGACGAGAGAAATGAGTAGGGAGGAGCTGCTAGCAGCGCGAATACGTCAACTTGAGAGGAGGTCGGAGGACGTGGAACGGGCGAAGGCGAGGTTGTACGCTGCATGAGAGAGGAACAAGGTCCGGTTCGACCAGACACACCGATACGACCAAGGAAGATCGAGGAAGACGATTGGGTGCTGGTCTACGACAACAGCCTTGATAATCAACACAGGGCTACACGAAAGTTTGTGTGGAAATGGCTCTAGCCCTATGTGGTGAAAAGCGCAAATGACAATGCCACGTACCAGCTTGCAGAGCTCGATGGGACGAGGATAGCAATATTGGTTGCAGGAAAGCAGATAAAGGCCTTCAAGAAGCGGCACGAAACGGAAGCAGAAGCGGATATCAGGGGCGAGGACGGCAAACTAGAGGAGCCAGACCATGACCGGGAGGTCGACGGATCGGAGGAAGAATAATCGAACAATCGGAATTCCCATCTCTCTTTCTCTCTCTTGGCACATACCAGTGGATGTGTGGTTTGGTGGGGGTGAATGTCGTGGGAAGTTCCGGTTACAAAGCGAAACAAAGACGGACGTGTCAGAACAGGTGCTTACATTGGTGAAGACCAACATTAAGTCTCTATGTATGAACACATGTAAATAACGTAGGACTAGAACATAGGAGTTAATGGATACTTTAAGGTCCCACACAGATAGAGAGGAAGGTAGTGAGTATGACGTGAGGAGATCAAGGAAATCTATGTCCGAAGTGGCCGACTTAACTACTTGATGTGACAACCCTCTCTCTCCTTGGTCTATAAAGGGAGGGAGAGAGGACTGAGCAGGGATCAACGTTTTTGGGAGGACCAAGTGCTGCCGGTTTGAGTGTTGAGCTCTCTCTCTCTCTGACTTTTGGCCGGTTCTAGAAGGAAACCTCTGCTCACGCAGGGAGCCCGTAAGGTCTCGACCAGAGGTTCTTCATTTCGTTTCCTTGTGCATGTGAGTGTGTGCGAGCGTCTCTCGTGAGCGCTTGGCTTTGTCACTGGCCGTGCCCGGTTTTACTCCTTGGTTCTCTACTAATCACTTGTCGATTGAGTTGGATCTCTCGTGTTGGGGTTTCTGTGTTGTTCGTACTTGTTGCGTGTTAATCATGCCTGAGCTCACGTCTTAAGTCCCGTTCCGACCTTTGTTGCGTGCACGACCGAGTCTGCAAGTTGTGCGTCTGCCTTTGCTTCCCGGTTTTCCGACCGGGACTGGACCAACATAGCTATCCGGACCGATCCGGAGAAGCTAACCGAAACGTAACACAAGCCTCCCTTCTTCCTTTCTGACTCGTTGGTCTGAGACCCCCGTGGTCCCGCCTGCTCTAACACGTGCATGCGGAATACCGCGACACCGCTTCCGCCAGGCCATGCAGTGCACAATCTGTCTTAACCTAGGACACTTAGTGGTCAACTACAACATGTGGGCTCACTGCTCTATTTGTCACTCTCGGGCGCATACCGTAGACCAATGTGAATACAACCTGCTGAATCGATCCACGATGCTAGTTCGATGTAATAAACCCCAACGTAACAACCGACAATCACATTGCTTCTGTCAAGCCTAGCATGATCGCAACACGGAGCGTAATCGTTGTTCGGGTCGACCCAATCGTCATAACTGAGACAATGTCGAATATTCAGATGATGATGATCAGGAGGAAGAAGATTATCATTAGAACGATTGACATAACAACTGTGAAAGAAGAATGTGGGTAGGCCGAATCACGGTTGTATGGTGGAAATCGACAATAGCGAAACCAACGGGACCACGATTGTAGTTCGAAGGATGAGCGATGCCATGATAATCCTCGTGATTACCGCCATATGCCTTGGAATACACGGCAACATCAACGACCTTGGGATGAGCAGGCACTACCAACCGAGCTTGTGCCTCCACCCACAGCCGAAAAAGGTGAATTTAGTGTACACTGTTTTCTTTTGCCAACAGGCAAGCCACTACGTGACTTAGTGCCCACAACACTGTCGTGGGGAATTCCGGCCATGAGAAGAAAAGGGATCGGAGAGGCGTGAACTAGCGTGTTGTCGAGGAAATCCTCGCGGATGCGTAGAAGTCGGGCAGAACCACGGGGGTCTCGAACCAAGGAATCAAGAAAACGAGGAGGGAGGAGTTTGGGGACCGCGTAGGTCTTGAGACCACGGGAGAGTGGGTAAGTCTAGCGAACGAGAAAGAGCAAGAGAATCACGCGTAGACACAGACACGGACCAAGACACTGAGAACGGAGTATGTTAGGTAAAGAGAGTTCTATTAAAACACAGGTGCACGATGTTGTGAGTGGTTACAACCGGATCAGAGCCGGTGATGGAGCGTGGAGCTTGGCAAATCGCCAGGTACAAAGAGACGTCCGTGTGCAGAAGGTCGATTGCCCAGGTCGGGAGCACTCGGGCGTCTGACGCGAGCAAGGGGAAGCGCCTTCTCCCTCGGTCAGTCCTCCGTCTTTCTCTGTGTATCCTTTCCTCTAGATGGCATCCCCCTAAGACAGTCAAAGGTCGCCCCTTTTATAGCTCAAGGAGCGACCGTTACAAGCATTCATGACCCGTCACTTTTGTCCTAGATTCTCTCCCCTAATTTACTCTCCTCATAACTCTCCCTACTTATGCAACGTCTATGCTCTAACTACTTAGTACCCCTCCTTATAGTCATGCCTAGTACTTGTCTTATTTAATTCCCTCGAGGCGTATACTCGCGTAAACTGGTGTTCTTGCGCATTTCACCTTGTTTCAACCTATGACCTGGAATCTTCACGACAACGTGCACGGGCGCGCGTGAAAATAAATTGTGTACTTTTAAATAACATAGGACTAGGCTAGGTCGGCGCGATGTATAAAACTTTAATAGGGCAAATTAAATAAGGGAATAAATCTAGGAGAATCTCTGTCCAGGACGACAGAGATTAATTACTTTATGTAACAACCCTCTCCCTCCTTAGTCTATAAAAGGAGGTAGAGAGGATTGAGTTAGGGATTGCGCGTTTAGGGAGAACAAAGTGTTGTTGGCCTAGGAACCGAGTGCCTATTCTCTGTATTCTCTATTTTTTTTCTGTTTGTTTCCTCTTAGGTCGGACACCTCTGCTTGCGTAGGAAGCCCGTGTGCTCCCAATAGAGGCTCCACATTGTACTTTGGTAATTAGTGTGCGTGGGTTGCTCGCTGAGATCATAGCTCAGCTACCGGCCGAGCCGGTTGTAACTTCTTTGCCTCCTAATTGAAATGTTGATATGCGTTTCTTGTTGATCATCTAGCGTGTTGCTTTGATTCCGGCCGAGCCTGTTGTGCTCTGTGCATCTCGACACCTAACGCCCTACACACCCTCCATCTATCTTATTCTTCTTCTTGAACTCTTCAGTCCGAGGCCCCCTGTGATCCCGCCTAGCTTCGCACACGCACGCGTAGTTATGCGACAACGCGATAAGGGAAAGGGCCTAGCCGTGAATACCATCACAATGGAAGTCCAGTAGGTGACTACCCGGAGCAAGACACAAGCATCTGAGTGGGCAGAACAAGACAATGTTCGGGAAGCTGCCAAAGCCTGAGTCAACAAAGCAAATGGGGCCAACATAAATCGCATGCATCAGGAGACGACGACCGTGGCATAATCCTTCCACAATAAGGAGTCGATGCCGGGGGAGGATCCGGTATGGTAGGCCCTCGCGGATTGTCAGATTACCCTGCCAATGAATAAGCTATTGAATCTGGTTCCACGATTCCGGCAAGTCAAGATTCCGACCCACTTCACGGAATCTAGTACGGGGCCAACCGTGGTGGACTACCATAATCCGACTATCATGGTCATCCTACAAGGAGAGGAAATCTTTGGATGCATAGTCAATGGAGGGTCGGGTGTTAATGCCATCAGCAAGGTCACTTGCAATCACCTTGGCATTACAGAGTGGGAAGTGTGCCCATTCTGGCTCCGCATGGCAGATAACGTGATTGGTCTGACCACTGGGACTACTACGAAAGCTAAAAATCATAATCAACAGTCATGCATTTGAGATTGCGCCTGTTGTATTAGCTCTTGACGCCCCTGGTGTACCCACTCCTGCTAGGGCACCCATGGCTGTGTTCCGCTAACATCAAGAAGAATTGGCAGCACAACAACATCAGTTTTCGAAGGGGGCAAACCAAGGTTTAGGTTCCAACACTAGGAAGCACACCGCCCACTAAAGCCATGACTCTGTTGTGGCGAAGATGCGTGTGCGTGCGTGCTTCGCTTGAGCGGAACCACCGGGGTCTCAGACCGGGGAGGACGTTAGCGAAATTGTCGAAAAGATGACGATGTGTATGTAGGAGTCGAGGAAACTAATGTCACACTTGAGAAGATCAAATATTTTTATACTTGAGAAGAACATAGATGTCAAGAAGACGAATAAGAAGAGTATTATTGATGATGATGATGATGTTCTCCAAATTGACCCCCCTTACACAAGCCCAACTAGAAGCTTTTATAGGTCTCTACATGCTTGTGACATGCACAAAATCATGGGCTAAAACCATGGTTTTGTGCACACGGTTTTGCTTATGACATGCATAAAACCATGGGCTTAAATCCATGGTTTTGTGCCCACGATTTTGTACGTTTGTTTCCTATGGAATACTTAATATGACCAGGAAATATACAAAATCTAAAGCACTCAGTAGTAGCTTTAGTGGTAAGCTAATTGCCTCCTATCTTGGAGTTGCAAGGTTCAAATCTTACTTGCACCCCCTCTATATGCACTCAATGCCATTAGGCCCTAGGATTATTTATTATTGATTTAATTTCATTTTTACAAGTATTTGTGTAATGTGTGTGGAACCACACTTTTTCACTTTTTCTCCCATTGGACGTGCAACATCACGACATCCACCCCCACCAAACCGCACATCCTCCGGTATGTGCCAAGAAGAAAAGAGTGATGTGGCGGGGTCAAAGGTGGTTGGTCTTTGATTTCCTCCTTTCTTGCACCTCGCCTGCACCATCTTTTTATCCTCTACTTCAAACATGTCTCTTGTTTCTACCCAAACCGTTGTTGCCATTTGATCCACCATATCATTCACTCACCCTTTGCATTGCCATGTCTGGTTGTCATGGCTCCCTTTGCTCCTCTCGAGCATAACGCTTCATGCCTCGTGCATGTGCCAACTTCATCCTGACCATCTCCTTGGTCACCTAACTTTCCTTTATCATCCTTTCTTGCCTCATGCTTGCCTTTCCTTATGCTCACTAGCCTCGACTGGTTGTCACGTCTCGTCTGCTTCGACCTCTGGCTAGGCCGGCTCAACTTCTGTCTTGATCGGTCTCGACCAATCAACTTCTGGCTTGGTCGGCCTTCGTCTAGATTCACATTTGGCCGAATCAGACTCAGACGATCAACTTCCGTCTGGGTCCGTTTTCGTCTGGTTTTAGGTTGGGTTGGGCCCAGTTGATCAACTTTCGTCCGGGTCAGTTTCCGTTCGGGTCGGAATACCAACCGCATCATCATCCATCCGGATTGTATTCCAATTCTTCCTTTCATGTCATTGTCTGGTTCTTCATCGGACTCTATTGTAGATTTGGTTTTTGCCTCCTTGTTGGCCACCGTTCCTCCGTATGCGCTAGCTTCGACCCTCATCTCCTCACCGCCACCTTCCATCTCTCCGGTCTTATGTTGGCTCACGGGCACAACTGCCGAAGTCTCCGGAACCGGTGTGGAGGGATCCCTTCGTCTATGACCATCCTCCTCATCTCCGTTTCGGTCCTTCGATTTCCTGCCGCCACCTTTTGTCTCTCCGGTCTCACGTTGACACTCGGTCACAACTACCGAAGTCTCAGGAACAATTGTGGGGAGAACCTCGACACCATCAGTCACTGTCGACTCATCCATAGATATTTTTCCCTCAACATTGTTATTCACATTGGCTTCAATCTTTGCTTCCCCGCCACTTTCCGTCTCTTGGGTGTCATGTTGGCTCTCAAACGCAACTGCCCAAGTCTCTAGATCAAGTGTTGGGAAAGTCTTGACACGACCATCCGCCGTGGACTCATGCATAGACATCTTCAACTCGATGTCGTTCCTCATGACTACTGCCTCAACCACGTCGGCCTCGCACTCTTGATCTCCCTTCATCATGCAAGCTTTGCTCATGCTTGCACAATCATCACTCGATAGTTCGGACACAACGTATGTTCCGAAATGCTCGTCCACTCTCAAAGCGGCGTTCCCCGCTCTTGAGTCTTCGACCTTATGCTCGACCATTGTTCCATTGGTTCTCCACAATAAGAGAAGGCGACTTGGTGCACACCTTCTCTCTTGGTGCTGCCATACCAAACCTGAGCCTTTGTATCAGCCACTTCATTAACCCACCTTTGTTGGGAGGTCTCTTCTTCCTCGATCATCATTCGCCTCGATTTGGGCTCCATTTTAAGCTTCTCTTCAGCCTCGACTTGTGACTTTAAGTTCTCAAATGCCTCTTTCATAAAGACTTCTATGTTGAGCATTCTCAAGCCTTCCCTCTTTGAGTTTTCTTCCTTCGGTGGTGGCATGTTGCCGCATCTCGTCCTCCTTCGATCGTCCCTCATGGGTTGTGACATTGTCGAAAAGACTCCCATCTTCCTCTTGTCATGTTGTCGGCATACTCTTTTGACTTCGGCCCAATTCTTGGTGAGGCCATTTGCTCCATCATCGTCCTCAAGATTGATTCCAATTGTTGTCATTTCCTTCCAATCGATTGACTTCACGAACAACAAGACCTTATCCACCCCCACCAATCTTTGTTCCCACTCTGAGAGTTGAGCAAAACAATGCTCAAACTCTAGGAAAGCATGCATGGCACTTTGGAGGGACTTCATTGATGATACCCATTGGTCGAACTCGCGCCAACCTCGTCCCTTCGGTTTCTTGTATTCGTATGCCTCCAATAGAGCTTCCTCGTCCATCTTCATCCTCCCTTGCCGCTCTTCACCAATTAAGATGTTGAGGAAATCCTTGCGTGTTCACGAAATGAAGCGGGACCACCGAGGTCCTAGACTGGAAGGATTCGATGTTTTTAGCCGCGTAAGCGAGAAAGTATTGAAGATAGATAGATGGATAAAGAGAGAGAGAGGGAGATTGAGATAGAGATTGAACCCTTGACTTTAGTTTTACGAGACAAGATACATCACCATTAGGATAACTCTGATCTTTGATTAAAAGTTTCTTTTTTTTACATACATCACTTCCCTCCCCTACACAAGCCCAACTATAGGCTTTTATAGGCCTCTCCATGCAAAAACCATGGGCTAAAACCACAGGCTAAAACCATGGGCTAAAACCACGAGCTGAAACCATGGGCTAAAACCATGGTTTTGTGCCCACGGTTTCTATATGTTTGCTTCCTACAAAATACTGAATATGAAAAGAAAATATACAAATTCTAAAACACTCAGTAGTGGCTTTAGTGGTAAGTTAATTTGTCTCTTTCATTGGAGGTGCAAGGTTCAAGCCTTGCTTCCACCCCTATGTATGCACTTAAATGTTACTAGGCTTTAGTCTTATTTTTTATATTTACAATTGAGCGCACATCACACGTGCACATGTTGCATCTAGCTTTTCTTTTACGATTCTCATTTCAGAACTATTTACAACATGCTAGCATATGCGTGTGTCCTTCACCCCTTTCTCACATGCACATTGCACCTTCTTGATTTCGTTTGTTGCACACAATTTTCACACCGTTGCCGAAAATCTTCACGACATCGTTTGATTGGACAACCCTAGATCTGTGCAGCCCATTAGTGGTTCCATTTCCTCTAAGCAAGTTAGCAATGTGTTCTTAGCTCAGGTAATGTTTAGTACTAAAAGTACTCCTCAAGTACATGTCTTAGCACTCTTAGATTCTGGAGCCAACTCTTGCTTCATAGATAGGAATTTTGCCCAAGCGCATTAGATATCCCTAAAGAAAATCCCATGTCCAGCCTCTATAGTAGTCATTGATGGTCGTCCCATTGCTTCCAGGAATATTATAGAAGAGTCAGAACCCGTTAATATTGTCCTAGACAACTTAGCGTGTGTAGTATCATTTAATATAATTAGTATCCAAGAACATCCCATTGTTTTGGGATTACCATGGTTCGAATTACATAACCCAACCATAGATTGGAGAACAAGAGAAATACGGTGTCGACAAACCCGATGATCTACTCATAAGATTGCAACCATTTCGTTACATCAGTTGCGTGAGGGAGGACGCAAGGAAGAAATGTTTCTCTTCGCAATATCAGTAAACCCCTCCCGTATCAATAAAGAGGAGTCCACTGTTCAACTTCCAGAGAAGTATCGTCATTATGCCAATGTGTTCGATAAAGTACGAGCTAATACGCTTCCTCGCCATCGACCGTATGATTGCCCCATCGATTTACAACCAAGAAAAGAGCCACCATGGGGACCAATCTACAATTTGTCACCAACCGAGCTAGAAGTCCTTCGAGCCTATATAGAGGAGAATTTGGCAAATGGTTTCATTTGACATTCGAAATCTCCAGCCGGCGCACCCATTTTCTTTGTCAAGAAAAAGGATGGATCACTTCGTCTCGTCGTAGATTATAGTGGGTTAGGTAAAGTCGCCATCAGGAATAGGTATGCACTTCCCCTTATCTTAAGTCTTCTAGAACGGATCAATGGTGCAAGGTTCTTCACAAAGATCGACTTACAAGGAGTGTATAACCTCGTATAGATCCGACCAGGAGATGAATGGAAGATTGCGTTTCGCACCAGATATGGGCATTTCGAGTATACGGTCATGCCATTCGGCCTCACTAATGCGCCAACAGTCTTCCAGCACATGGCAAATGATATATTCCGAGATCTCTTGGATGATTTTTTTATCATCTATTTGGATGATCTACTGGTTTATTCGAAGACCCAAGAAGAGAATGATTCTCATGTACTATTAGTACTAAAATGACTTCGAGAACATGGTCTTTATGCAAAACTGGAAAAATGTAGTTTCGGGTGCAACCAGGTCAAATTTTTGGGCTATGTCATGTCCTCGAAAGGCATCTCCATGGATCCAGCTAAGGTCAAAATGGTGGTAGAGTGGCAGACTCCGTGTTTGTTGCGAGATGTGCAATGCTTTTTAGGCTTTGCCAATTTCTACCACAAGTTCATACAGGATTACTCAAAGCTTGTTCTGCATCTCACACAATTTACGAGGAAGGGAAAATTGTTCGTTTGGTTTGAAGAAGCGGACATTGCTTTTGAGAGTCTTAAGAAGGCATTTACATCAGTTCCTATTTTAGCTCATGTTGATCTAGAGAAACCATTCATCATTGAAGGAGACGCGTTGGATTTCGCTTTGGGTAGCATTCTGTCTCAACAAGGCGATGATGAGAAGCTACATCCTATGGCTTTCCATTCACGCAAGTTTGACTCCGCGGAAATCAACTATGAAATTCATGATAAGGAGCTATTAGCAATAGTGGACTCTTTTACACAATGGAGGTATTTTCTAGAGGGGTCTTCTCATCAAGTCATCGTATTCAGTAATCACAAAAACCTTGCCTACTTTCAGAATGCTCGTGTGTTAAATCAACGTCAAGCTCGGTGGGCCCAATTCCTTACTCGTGTCGACTTCAAAATTACACATCGTCCAAGGAAGCAACAAGGGAAAGCAGATGCATTATCACGGCGTTTGTATCTAGCACTGTGTCCCGGTGAGCCGGCTTTCGATAACCAAAAGCAAGTAATCTTGGGATCAACACGATTGCAAGCAACGCAGGTCTTCGGTATGCCCTTGGATTCCCAAGTTATTGATACCATTCGTGAGGACTTGAAGACAGATGTTTTCGCTCAAAACATTTGAGCACAAATTGATCCCTCTCAAGCATCTTGTTCACAGTCGCAACAACCAGGTACGGACTATCGACAATTCGAATGTCATGATGGATTACTATTCTTTAAGAAACTCTTGTATGTTCCTAATGGTACTTGTCGCCTTCAAGTAGTCCAAAACTGTCACGACACATATACAATTGGGCATTTCAGTAGTACTAAAACACTAGATTTAGTACAACGATCCTTCAGGTGGCTCCATATGCGACAATTTGTCGAAGATTTTGTTTGGCCTTGTGATACATGTTGCAGAGCAAAAATGCGAAGGCATCATCCATATGGTTTATTAGAACCATTACCAATTCCAAGCAAGCCATGGAAATCCATTGCCCTAGATTTCATCACAGATCTTCCGGTCCCTAAGGGATTCGATGCAATCTTAACAATAGTAGATCGATATACGAAGATGGCCCATTTCCTACCATGTACTAAGGAAATCTCCAATGAAGAAATCGCCGAAATTGTCATGCGTGAGGTATGTCGGTGTAAAGAATCGGATATGATTCTTGTGAAGCGGAAGAGATGTGAGGTATGTGTGTGTATGAGAGAGAGTGAGTGAGTGAGTGAGTGAGAGAGAGACAAGGAGTAACACACAGAGAATACGCAAGGTAAAAGTATATTAACAAAGGAGAAAGACTCAACATACTACAAGGTGGGAGGAGGGTGCTTTATATAGTCACCCTCTCTCTTCATTAACAACAAGACTCATGGAGCATGGGGAATGAGAAAGCTCATAAGTTATGTGTCATAGAATATGATTTTATGACTCATACTAAATGCTAGAATACAAAGTGGTGACATAATGGTGACTCTTGGCCATTGGCGTCTCTATTCACTCTCAAGGTGAGTTCACACACTAGACCAAGTTGAGCTTGATTCTCAACACACCCCCTCAAGCTCAAGTCGGGTCAGTTTCAGACAGTATCCGAAATCCGCTTCGACTTGTGTTCCGGAGTCCGCGTTGATTCGCATTTATGCGTAGTTGCGGAATCAGTGCTCCAGCTTGCGTTGTGCGTAGTTGCGAAGTCTGTGCTTCGGCTTGCGTCTTCTTCGTGGCTTTATGCAGTAGATCGGCTCCTCACGGCTTCGTTGTGCGGTTGCGAAATCCACTCGTTATTGCATAGTGTCTTCAGTACTCCCCCTCAAGCTTGGCAGGTCAGGGATCGTCAATCCGAGATCGGTCATGAATTGCCATAGCTTGTCGACTCCTAAGGCCTTAGTGAAGATGTCGGCCGTTTGAAGATTTGTGCTAATGTGTTGTAGGTCGACATCGCCAGCTAGAACACGCTCCCGGATGAAGTGATAGTGCACTTCGATGTGCTTCGTCCGCGTGTGGATCACCGGGTTCCGAGCCAAATAGATACTGCTAATGTTGTCGCAGTAAAGGGAAGTCGGATCCTTGATGGGTACGCCCAGATCCCTGAGTATCCTTTTGAGCCATACGGCTTCACATGCGGCCATTGCCGCGCTCCTATATTCCGCCTCTGTGCTCAAAAGAGCGACGGTTGATTGCTTTTTGTTGCTCCAAGATATTGCTCCGCTGCCGAGGGAGAAAACAAATCCGGAGGTTGATCTTCTATCGGCTTCGTAGCCGGCCCAATCGGCGTCTGTGTACCCCTCGAGTCGTATTGGCATCGCGGTCTTGTAGAGGATGCCGCAATCTATTGTGCCGCTCACGTATCGTAGAACTTGCTTAGCGCAATCCAAGTGAGTATCACACGGTGTTTGCATGAATTGGCTAAGGAGACCGACCGGATAACTGAGATCGGGTCGTGTGATCCTGAGGTAGATGAGACTCCCGATGAGTTGCCGATACTGAGTCAGCTCACACGCTTTGGTGCCAGAGTTTGCATCTAGTTTGAGATTGCGATCGAGTGGGGTCGCCGCGGATTTGCACTCAACCATCCCGAACTGGTATAACAAGTTGAGGATATAGTGTCATTGAGAGCTCATGATTCCGGCCGGAGTCCAAATTACCTCGATACCGAGGAAGTAGTGGAGCTCCTTCATGTCCGTCATCTCAAACTTGTCAGAAAGGAGGGATTTGACCTTATTGATTTCGGTGAGATGTGCACCTCCAATGACTAGGTCATCCACATACAAGATGATGACGATCGGACTTGCGGAACCGCTTCGTATGTAGAGGGAGTTGTTTGATTTTGACATACGGAAGCCGATTTGATGAAGATATTGCGTTATCTTCGAATGCCAAGCACACGGTGCTTGCTTGAGGCCGTAGAGTGGCTTCTTGAGTCCGCATACAGCTTTTGGATGGGTGCTCGAGTTGAAGCCGGGTGGTTGTATCATGTACACCTCCTCTTCTAATTCTCCTTGTAGAAAGGCGTTCTTGACGTCCATTTGAGGGAGGTGCCACCCTTTTGCCGCGGCAAGCGCAATTACGGTCCGTACTATCATCATCTTTCCCACCGGAGCAAAGGTCTCCTCGTAGTGAACTCCGTGCATTTGGGCATAGCCTTTCGCTACAAGTCGCGCTTTGTAGCGGTTGACGGAACCGTCGGCGTTATACTTCACTTTGTAAATCCATCTGCATCCGATCACCTTTTTGTGTGGTGAGGTGTGAACGAGATCCCATGTCTTGTTCTTGCGTAGTGCTTGCATCTCCTCGTTCATGGCTTCGATCTATCGCGGATCCTTGGCTACTTCGGAAAATGTTTCTGGCTCGCATATAGTGATATGCCATGTAGTCGTTGTAGCCGAATCGGCTGACCGGATTCTTTTCACAGGTGGAGCAACGGAGTTTTTCATTTGCAGAGATGAGGGCTTTCTTAGCTCCGATTGGTACATCGAAGCCGCCGAACTCACTGTCGAGTGAGTGAGTCGACTCATCGTCGTCGAAGCAATCGTCTTCGTATTCCGCCATTTTCGCCTTGCCTTTGTCCATCTTCGGGCTAGGCCATGATGTGCGTTGATCGCTCAAAGGCACTTGTGGTCCGCTTAGTCGGGTCGTGATCGAACTTTCTTCGAACATGCGTGTAAGGCGATCTTCATCCTATATCTCTTGTTCGACAGATTCCGGGTTGAGCGGAGTCGAAGTCGAAGTTGTCTCTCGTGCGTACCAGGATGAGGATTCGTAAAAAACGACGTCTCGACTTACTCGAGATTTTCGAGTTGAGGGGTTGTAGCACTTGTACCCCTTTTGCTCCAGTGAGTATCCTACGAGGATACATTTCTCCGACTTTGGGTCAAGCTTTTGACGCTTCTCGTCGGGGATGTGCATGTACGCTATTGCGCCGAATATCCGGGTGTGCGATAAGTTCGGCTTCTTTCCGAAGTATTTTTCGTGCGGAGTGACCTTGTGCACTCCAGATGTTGTGCACCGGTTCATTAGGTAGACGATCGTATTTGCAGCTTCGGCCCAATATGACTTGGGCATATGCTTCTCATTCATCATGACCCACACTGCTTCGAGGATGTGCCGATTTTTGCGCTCGGCTACTCCGTTTTGTTGCAGAGTGTGTCGGCAAGTGAATTCTCACCAAATTCCTTCCTTTTGGAGATACATCGTGAAATCATCCGAGAAGTACTCCTTGCCGCCATCCGATCGAAGGCATCGTACATGACGGCCCGTGGTTTTCTCGACTTCATTCTTGAATTTTTGGAAGTGTCCGAACACTTCACTCTTTTGCCACATCGGATAGATCCAAGTGTGCCTAGAGAAATTGTCGATGAAGGTCACGTAGTATCGGCTTCCGCTGAATGTCATTGTCTGAGTTGGACCCCATATGTCGGAATGGATTACGTCGAGTAGACCTTTGCTTACGTTCCGCTCTTTCAGGAATGGGTGTCAGTGTTGCTTGCTGAATTGGCACACTTCGCATACACCCTCAATCTCCTTCTCTTTGAATGTCAGGAGTCCGATGACGACTCCTTTCGATTTCATTGGTTTGAGTTTGATTAGATTGATGTGACCGATTCGCTTGTGCCATAGCTCTATGTCGGAGTTGTCTTTCGTGCTTTTTGCAAATATGGCGGATTTCATCTCGTGTGAATCAAGAATGAATATCCGGCCCTCTCTTCTTCTGCGTGTGATGATTCGGCCCTCTTTTTCGATGAAGCACCCTTCTTGTTCAAATCGTACTTGCATTCCTTGCTCAACCATTTGGCCGACCGAGACCAAATTCTTCGTGATGGTGGGAACATGCAAGACATTTTTAATGTATGTTTGCTTACCTCTTTCGCCGAACAGAACATTGTCGATGTGCCAAATTGGGTGCGTAGTGTCATCTCCGGTTTCGACATAACCGGGTCGCTTTGGCTCTCGATGTTCGAGAAACCATTCTTTATGAGAGCTCATATGGTTTGAGGCTCCGGAGTCAACAAACCATACGTCCTCCGGATTGAGGGCACTAGTTGAGGTGGAGGCCGACATAGAGTTTGCTCTATGTTTCATGATGAACATTCCGTCACGGTTGGAGTTGTGTGCATACATTCCGCCTCGATCTTCGTAGTCAGAGTTGTGCCCGTACATTCCGCTATAATCTTCGTAGTCGGAATTGTGCACGTAATTCGTGAGTTGTCGGCTTGTGGAAGCCGATTCGCGCATCTTCTTTCGGCACTCTTCTTCGTGGTGGCCGAGCTTTCCGCAATATCCGCATTTGGTTGCGTTTTGACGGCTTAGGTCGGAGTGGAAGCTCCCCCTTCTTGCGAAGGCTCCTCGTTGGCTTCCGTTTTGCGGCCGAAATTGGGAGCTGTTGTCGTAGGTCGGACCTCGTCCGCCTTGTCCTTGGCCGAATCGGCCTCTCGCTCGTCTGTGTCCTCTTCCTCCGTTTGAGTGCGTGTAGAGCATGTGGCCTTCCGACACATTGCTCCTTGTACGCACGTGGTTTTCTTCGACCAATAGCATTGACTAGAGCTCGAAGAAGGAGGGAGATTTCTCCCTTGCTAGAACGGCGGTTCGCATCGCGCCGAACCGTGGTGTGAGGCCGCCGAGGCATATTTGCACCATCTCACCACCATCGATACTTACGCTTATCGAGCCGAGCGAGTCGCAAAGCTCCTTGATCTTCAAGGTGTATGTCATGATGGACATGTCCCTTTGTTGAATGTTGTTTGAAACTCTTGGCGGAGTTGAAGCCTTCTTGTGGTTGTGTTTGTCGCGAAAATCTTTTGTAGATTTTCCCATGTCTCCTTCAGCGTCTTGGCTTTGCGAATGTAGCCGAGCATGTGATCGTGAACACATGTCGCCAAGCAATACATCACGCAGCTTGCAGCTTGCTCCCATGTCGCGTATCCGGGAGCCACTTCGGCGGGTCGGTCTTCGTGCTCTCCTTTGATGTAGCTCCAATAGCCTTGTCCGACAAGGTATTGGTGCATCTTGTACTCCCAAGATGCGAAGTTGTTTCGATCCAACTTCTCGGTAGGGAGAGCACTCCCCATTTGAGTATTCATTATGTCGATTCTTCTTCTTCTTCTTCTTCTTCTCTCTTCGAATGCGAGGTATGTAGCGAAGCTACGATAGCGATGAACCGGTGCTTTTGGAACGTCGGCGTAGAGCTCAATACACGCGGATGGGCTAGATGGAGCTACCAAACCACTCTGATACCATGTAAAGAATCGGATATTATTCTTGTGAAGCGGAAGAGAGTGAGTTATGTGTGTGTATGAGAGAGAGAGAGAGTGAGAGTGAGAGAGACAAGGAATAAGACACAGAGAATACACAAGGTAAAAGTATATTAACAAAGGAGAAAGACTCAACATACTACAAGGTGGGAGGAGGGTGCTTTATATAGTCACCCTCTCTCTTCATTAACTACAAGACTCATGGAGCATGGGGAATGTGAAAGCTCATAAGTTATGTGTCATAGAATATGATTCTATGACTCATACTAAATGCTAGAATACAAAGTGGTGACATAATGGTGACTCTTGGCCGTTGGAGTGTCTATTCACTCTCAAGGTGAGTTCACACACTAGACCAAGTTGAGCTTGATTCTCAACAGTCGGCATCATGGCCTTCTCGATAGTATCATCAGCGACCGTGAACCCCAGTTCATCTCGAAGTTCTAGAAGCACCTCTTTAAAATGCTTAAGGTCACTTGACCTCTCCTTCGGCTACCACCCGCAAACAAACGGCCAAGCATAACGAATAAATCAAACCCTGGAGCAGTATCTTCGGTGCTTTTTAAGCTATCATCGAGATGATTGGGCGGATATTCTCCACTTCGCCGAATTTGCTTATAATAACTCTGTCCACTCATCGACAAAGGTGACATCATTTTATGCTTACACGGGTTGTCACTCTCGGTGGTGTGTATTTGACACCCCAGAGTTACCTACAAATCCTTGTGCAGAGGATCGTTTGGAGCGGCTACGTAAGATACAAGCAGATTTATCTACTCATCTACAACAAGCTCAACAAACACACAATGTTTACGCGGATCGTCATCGGCTTCCATCCAGTTTTGACATTGGAGATCGGGTGTGGCTACTACGACGACACATCAAGACTACTCGCCCATGCGAGAAGTTGGATTACCGGCGATTAGGTCCTTTCCGTATTATCGGAAAACTTAATGATGTCGCTTTTCTTCTTGATCTACCTCCACAACTTTGGATACATCCAGTGTTTCATAGTTCTCTCCTCAAACCCCATCAAGACAACACCATCCTAGATCGTATTAAACAACCTCTACCCCCGATCGAGCTTGAAGATAGACCTGAGTATGAGGTTGCCGCCATCCTTGGTTCCAAGATTGTTCGCAACAAGCTCTACTATTTAGTCGATTTGCTAGGATATAGTCCCAGTGAGCATCTCGACGTTCACGTTGACGGAGGCGAGAGAGTCACAAATTTCTTTGATCTTGGTGGTGTAATCAGGGAACCAATAAAGAATGTGACTAATGCTCGTGCTCTTCTTGAAGATTTCCATCGTCAATATCTAGACAAACCCGGTCCTCGATCCAAAACGACTAGTGACGCTCGTCGTTTTAAAAGGGGGGTAGTGTCATGATATGGCAAGACTCGAACCCATTAACTTATGTTACATGAGTTGAGCTCTTACGATTAGGCTATGTATTGTAATATGAAGGATATTATTTTCATTTAAGTTTTACTATAGAAAATTGATGTATATTCCATATTTCTCTGGAACATTCTAGAAACTTCAGGAGTACTCTTGAGAACATTATTTCGAACCAAATCGGTTCAACACCAGTCTTAAGCCTCCTAGCTACTATTGTATATTCCCTTAACATAATATAAATCTTTTGTTATCCTCATTCTCTCTCTCTCTCTCTCTCTCACTCACTCTCTCCTTCTCTCGAGAGTTCTACACCTCCCTTAGTACTAATCCTCATCTTTTAGTATTGTTCCTGATAGTACTTCTCTGTCTTAGTACTGCTCCTGACAGCAATGCCATTACCGAATGAATCCCAACTATGCGGCCAAAGTGAATGAAGAGATAGATAAAGTTCTTAGTGACGGGTTCATCCGGCCAGTCAAAAGAGCCACATGGTTAAGTCCCATTGTGGTCGTACCAAAAAGGAATGGACAAATCCGGGTATGCGTGGATTACCAAAAGCTCAACGCAACCACAATTACGAATGTGTTTCCACTTCCGTTCACCAACAACATCCTCGATACGGTTGTTGGCCATGACTGCTATAGTTTTTTAGACGGCTTCAGTGGTTACAATCAGATCCATATGCACTCGAATGATCAAGAAAAGACATCATTCATAACGGAATGGGGTGTGTTCATAGCCATAGTAATGATGTTTGGATTAAAAATGGCACCCGCCACGTTTCAACGAATCATCTCCGAAATCTTCGAGGACTTCATTCCGGCTTTCATGCAAGTCTTCATTGATGATTTAGCGGTGCATGGGCAACAATTGGAGCACCTTGCACATTTACAATTGTGCCTTGAAAGATGTCGGTTGGCACGAGTCAGCCTAAACTCGGCAAAATGCGCTTTCCACATTACAAGCGCTACTTTACTTGGCCACATTGTCAATCGAGATGGCATTGTCTTGGATCCTGACAAAGTTCAAGCCATCTTGAATGCCCCGGCCCCAGCCACGGCCAAAGCACTTAACAGATTTTTAGGTCAAATACGATGGCATAGTCGTATGCTTCGATACCTCGCTGATTTCGCGACCCCCTTGCACACAACAGTCCACGCGATTCCCTTTCGATGGACAGAACGAGAAGACAAAGCTCAATCACTCAAAGTAATGCTTTCCCATGCTCTAGTGGTCCAACCTCCGGATTGGGCACAACCCTTTCACGTATTCATAGATGCATCCGACATCGCCATTGGCAGCGTTTTAATGCAGAAAAACTCCCGTGAATTGGTATCACCCCGTTTACTACGCTAGCCGACGTCTCTCGACAGCGGAAAGGAATTACTCCACCATGGAACGTGAAGCGCTCGGCATGATCTATAGTATCACTAAATTACGAGACTATCTGCTCGGCCGAAAATTCACTTTCCACGTGGATCATTTGGCACTGTTGTATCTTGTTCATAAACAAGCCCTGAGTGGTCACTTAGCACGGTGGATGCTACTCCTTCAAGAGTTCAATTTCGATATCCAACACCGACTAGGGGTCCAACATGCGGTAGTCGATTACCTTAGCTTATTAGAATCTCGGGAACCTACGGAACAGGAATACGATGACTTACGATCCCGAAGACACTTGGATCATTGACATCACAGACTTCTTGAGTACTGACCTTCCACCGGACCATCTCACATTGGATGCTAAAAAACGGCTAGCATTCCAAAGCCGAAACTTCTGTTTACTTTCGAATACTCTGTATCACAAAGGCTCGGACAGCATTTGGGGACACGTGCGGTCTGACAATTCGAGAAGGATGTCATGCTCTGCGATGTGCATCAAGGAATTGCGGGCGGCCATTACGCAAGAGACGCCAAAACACAAAAAATATGGCAGATCGGGTTATGGTGGTCGACTACGAAAAAAGACGCTCATAATTTCTACAAACAATGTGCGACCTCTGCCAACGGATGGTACATCCAAGCGAACGTGACCGCACGCAACACCAACCCATCCTTCCTTTGGAACCTTTCCAAAAGTGGGCATTGGATTTCGTGGGTCCCTTTAAACCTTCCGCAACATGCACGGGTAATAAATACATCCTCGTGGCGACCGATCACTGCACGAAATGGGTCAAAGTGAAAGCGCTCCGAGATAACACGGTTGCGTCCACCGCAAAATTCATCTACGAAAATCTATGGTGTCGTTTCGAGTGCCCAATCGAACTGGTGAGTGATCAAGGAGGCCTCTTCATCAATCAAATCATACGCGAACTAACCTCGCATTACGTTGTGGTACACAAGAAAAGCACTCTGCACTACCCTCAAGCCAATGGTATTGCCGAGACAACGAATAAAACCCTCCAAACGATTCTGAAGAAAATCATAAGTGAGCATCGCACAGATTGGGACGAAAAATTACACAGTGCCATGTGGGCCTATCGCACGATGTTCAAAACTAGTATCGGGTCCACACCTTTTCAATTGTCTTTTGGATTGGAAGTCATAATGCCAATTGAATTCCAAATACCTAGCTTGTGATTACAAATAGCCGAACGCTTACCAGAATCAAAGTCCGAACAACAGTGTCTAGTCCAACTGCTTGAACTTGGGGAAGAACGCATTACCAACCTGGCCCAATTAGAACACGGCCAAAGAAAACGAAAAGCTTTCGTTGACAGACATCGCTAGATTCCGGACAAAGCTTTCAAATTTGGACAACCAATTTTACTTTTCCAAACAAAACTCGGGGCGATGCCTGACAAGCTTCGATTCTGATGGAGAGGCCCATTCTGGATTATCAACATGTACAACGGCACGTTCAGCTGGGCACACTAGCCGGCGAACCACTTTTCCACTGGGTCAACGGATTTTGATTGAAACCATACCATGGACCTACACTAGCTAACCCCTTCAACACGCAATGGCATGACCACAACCAATCTCTAGTAGGTGGAACAGAAAATTTCGAGGGCATCACGCCTCAATCATGATAATGGCCCTACCTACCTTGCACATTTACATTATTATTATTTAATAAAAGAAAAAGAAAAAAGAAAGAAAAAAAGAAAAAAAGAGAGACCTACTCACTATTTAAAGACGAGGAATGACCTTCAAGAAAAGAAAGTACGGAAGGTTCACACGACGCGTGGCCCTTAACTATCAGTATGGCAAGGAAGATCCTCAATCTAGGGCACAAGGGCACATCTCGAGAACCGAGGCATTCACATAAAAGATGCAACAACATCCATAGCAACCACAATCGTTCTACTCAACCCTGCTATCACTCTCTTACTCTCTGTAACCTACCTCCTTCTCGCTCTCCATCTCCACAGCCTTCTGAGTTTTCCGATCACAACATGCCGCTCGAAGTATCTAAGGAGCTCCACACTTGGATAACTAGACACGGCTTAACGGGTTATCTCAACGTCCTCAAAGCACCTCCTAACCCGGAAGCCCAGGCCATCGCCAAGAAAATCCACCCTGACACCATCATCAACAATATGATTCATGCAATGCTGCGATTGCAGAGAGGGGGCGAGCACGACATCGATGCGCCGCCCCAACATATTTTGGAGCAACACTTCAGAGAGTATTCGCTCTCGGCGAAGGCCCATCGCACTCATGGGGGTCCCAACTAGTTCTTCAGGAACCTAGCCCAATTTCTCCTCGAATACGCCCGCGTCCATGCCAACCCCTACAACATGCCAAAGAAGAAGGCAGGATTGATCATCACGGGTTATCGTGGGGGAGCCATAGATTGGGGTATTATAACAAGCAAAGGAGTCCACGCAGCCATCATCTCCTTTCAATCAGGGAAAGGATTTTTACCGGTACTAGCAAGGTACATTGTCGTGCTTTACCCTCCCCAGGCATAGACGCCACGCCGAACATTGGCACTTCCGACTCCACCTCCTAAAGGCATACGACAGTGCACGTTGCAATTGTCGCATGAAGAGTGGTAGGATGACGATACCCAGGCCCTTACCACAACCCCAGCCGATAAAAACACCGAAGAAGGGGACAACATCACTATACATAGTCGTGATAAGCCGGTACTGAAAATAACTTCGCCCCGCCCGACACCAAACCCAAAACCGGCCAAACAGACAAAACCGTCGCAGCTTGTTCTAGAGGTCCCACACTTAGTGGGAACCCAACAAAAATGGGATCGTGATGAACGAACATCCTCGGAGGCAGATCCGGTCGTGAAGCGTCGCCGAACCAACCTAAACAGCACAAAACAGACGAAGGATGAAATTACGGCTGTTGACAAACAATTGATCGTCATACTAGAGAAATCTTTCGTGATCGAACAAACCACCTTGCTGGCTTCCGAAAGACAAATTGAACAAGGCCAACGCTCGCAGTTTTCGGAAGATGAGGTCTTAACGCATTTGAGCTCGACACAATCCTCCAGCATGGCACGACGTACAAACTCATAGACTTCTTGGCACGACTTCAAGTAGTTGTCGCGGCCCACATGGCCCAGGACATGCCGAACAAGAGGTCATAGAGATGGCCTTGGACAACGAGCTGACTTCAGATGATGACCCGAAACTATGGAAGATTGGCCGGAAACGGACCGCGAAGAAGCGCCGCACACGTATTGAGCTTCCGGAGCTCAACACGGTGTTAGTAGAAGTCTACCGCGAATTGGAGAGAGCCACATGTGCCGCAAAAGATATGGCTGCACGAAACAAATTGGCGAGCAAACAGGCAAAGACTGCCACAGACTTGTGGCAGGCATCTAAGTTACAACGCTCTGAACTCGAGCAATAACTCCATACAAAGGAGCAGACTACCACACTCGCCTTGCCGCCTTTCAAACCCACAACCAATGACATCGCGACGCAGACGGACCAACCATGTGAGCCTGAACAGACTAACACGGTCGTTCATGCAAATTCACAATGTCGTCACGCTCTAACAACAACATCCACACAGACCGAGGAAGATTTTCACCAAACCATTCGCCAGTACGAAGAAGAGATCGTTGTGCACAAGGCCATTCCGGATAAAGCTAAAGAACGCTACGAGTAAACCCAGACGGAGACTGCGAAGAGTAAGGAACAAGCCGCACAAAGAGAAGTCGAACTGAAGAAATTGCTCAACAAGCGGATAGCGCAGGTCCAGGAGGCAAAAACGAAAGCGGCCGAATCTATACAGGACATTGCGGCCACACAAATCACCTCATTAAACAAGGAACTCGTTGAAATGTAGGTATGCTCCAATCAATTTTTGCAGAAATACGAAGACGCCGAAAAGGAATGTTCCAGATTGGCTGACACCCTTCACGAAGGCCAAATCAATGCAACATTGGAACTCAGAATTGGACGCCAACACGATAGACTTCTGAAGGAATCAGAAGAAAACACAGATCATCTCCTTAAAAAGTTCGCTCAATTCACGAAAGAGGCAAAGGCACGGGTAACCGCCCTCAACACGTTGTCGCGTTGCTACGCGCGTGCGTGGAGAAGGGCGGGACCACGGGGGTCTTGGACTAAGGAGTAGAGGAGAAGGAATCAGACATGGAATGGAAGCTTTGCTCAAGAAGAAGAAGAATGAACAAGAGATTAGAACGAACAAGAGGAAGATGGAGACAAGATGATCAACAAGATATATTAAAACGAAATGAACGATTACAAAATGGTGGCCGCATAGGCCGCACCAAACGACTACTCGAAACCCTAACCGACGAAGATGAAGATAAAGATAAAGAAACCCTAACCCTAACCCTAACGCTCGACCTATGTGGTATACCTCGCACACTCAAAATAGGCAACCCCCACAATGGTGCCTTCCCTCTCCTTTTATAGCACAAGGAGGGAAGATCGTTTACAAAAGTGAGACTAAAATATCCCCTTTCATTCAAAGGGGATATTTTCCTTGATTTGGGGAGGGTGAGATTGATGGCCCCTTAACTCCCACCTCCACACAAACAACTAGGTACCTATGTACTGCATAGTACCTCTCTCTCTCTCTCTCTCGCGGGGATGTGCGCACAAGACCACATCACCTTTATACCTTAGGGATCCTATGGGGCATTTCTAGCACCATACACTTTACCCTTATTACTATTACAAATACATTATGTATGTGTGCAACGTTGCACATCGCTCTTTGGCTCTCGTTGCTCGGGTTTCCGCTTATGGACGAAAATCTTCACGACATCCGCCCCCACCTAACCGCACATCCACCGGTATGTGCCAAAACATAGGGGAGAGAACACGAGATTTTCGGCCACGACGACTGTAGAAAGTAGTGTGCGGAAGCAGGTATGAAGACAGAACAGAGGAAGGAAACTCAAGTTCAATGGAGATCTTGGGCTTACACAGTATACGCGGGAGAGATAGAGAGAGTAGACACAAAAAACTATATTCAATAATAATACTCAAGTCTGTACATAAGACGTGCTTAATGAGCACTTTTATACAAGTCCTAGAAGGACTTACCGAAGTACTGACAGTACTTCAATGCTCATCAAGAGCCCCTACACTAACTCCCAAATATATTCCTCACGGAATATCTTTCCTAACGACCTCCCGGTTTATGTACTCAGCCTAACCGATCCGGTCCTCGGCTTCTTCAGCCGATCCAGCCGATTTTGAGCTTGTCTCTCAACAACGACCAACCAAGTCCTCAGCGTCCTCGTGGGCCCGCCCGGTTTTGTCTTCCACTTCGACCAAGACCACCCCGTCCACATGAACCACCGCCGCCTTCCGGTCCACCATCCTCGCCAAATGGTCTCGAACCGTCGGCGCCATCCGATCCGCCACGTCCACCGTGGGTCCTTGAACCTCCGACTACATCCGACCCGCCATATCCGATGCCCATGCTTTCCTCCCCGTTCGGTCCTCCCGAACATCGTCGCCGACCCGGTTGCTCTTCCTTTGTCCGCCTCGTATATCCTCCAGATGCGCTCCCGATCGCATGCCGGATTCCGCCCTTTGCGTGCCGCACACCTCGGCGTGCCAACTCTCTCCGCTCCGCGCTTGCCTTCCGTAGGCTTTCCCCGTATGTCGATGCTCTCCTCCGAATGCATGCTCGTGCTTCGGTCCGTCGATGACCCCATCACGCGCTTTTCGCTTTCCCCTTGTTCGCCATGCTCTCTCGCGGTAGAGCGTGCCATCACCCCGTCCTTCTTCGTGGCTCTCGTTACCGCTTCACCTCCACCCGCGCCGTCTTGGCCCGATTGGCCTCGCATGTCCTTCGGGACACCGCGTTTTCTCTTCCCGGTGCGTAGCCCTCCGTTCTCCATGCACCTCCTCCATTTTCCTAGACACGACTCTCCGCTCGTGCCGATCGCGCTCGGCCCATGTCGTCGATCTTGGTGTTTCGCCGCGCCGTCCTTCATCCCGCGCTTGCCTCTTGAAGGCTTGACCCGACCGTCATCGTCGGTGAATCGTTGTCGCCCATCCTCCGTATGCATGCTTGTGTCTTGGCCCTCCACAGGCCGTATTGCATGCGTCTCGTGTCGCGCTTCCGCCGTAAACCCGACCTCCGCGTCGGTCTCCAACTCCTTGCTGCCATCCACCGTTTCTTCGGTCTCCCTTCGATCCGCGACCGCCGATGCCTCACAGATAGGTGTGGAGGGTTCCTCCCACTCTCGGTCCACCACCGAGTCCTTGTCTCTCAAAGGCTCAATCGATCCACCGTTTCCGGTCACTCATTGACGCTCCCCCGAGTGCATGCTTGTTCCTTGACCCTCCGCCGGCCGTAGTGCATGCTTCACTTCACGCTCATCCGCCGTAGACCCGACCTCTGCATTGGTCTCTTCGCCCTTCCCACACCGGGCATCCGCTCCGGTACCCGATTCCGCATTGTCTTCCAACTCCTCGCCGCCACCCGCCATCTCTTCGGTCTTCCGTTGATCCGCAACTACCGAAGTATCAAGCATAGGTGTGGAGGGCTCCTCTTGCTCTCGGCCTCTCACCGACCCGTACTCGTCGTGCCCGGCTACGAATCGATCAAACAATCCCGGTCTTGCCGGCTTCCTTCAGCTCGGGCCTGGTTGACCGGCCCCCGCTTCACTCTTCTTCCGCTCCGCCTCCCGGTCGGGTCGGATTACCGACCGGCTCATCTTTCAGTCGGGTCGGTTCCCGACTCGCTCCTCGATGCCGCTCCGGACCTCTCCTTCGGTCTTTTCGCACGTGCCCACTCCGGGCCTCTCATCCTCACGGCCACCGCCCATCTCTCCGGTCTTATGTCCACGCTCGGGCGCAACTGCCGAAGTCTCCGGCCCCGGTGTCGAGGGATCTCGCCTCCGTCCGCTACAAACCTCCTCTTCGTCATTTCGGTTGCCCGCCTTGCCGCCGCCACCGTCCGTCTCTCTAGGTCTCACACCGGCTCTCGGGCCGGTTGTTGGAGTCTCTAGGACCAGTGTGTGGAAGGTCGTGACACCGCCACTCGTCTCCTCTTCTTCCTCGATTTCGCAAGCCTCAAGAATGCTCGCGAAATCCTCGTAGAACGTTTCAGGCAACCGCGTCCCGAAACTTTCACCCACTCTCGAAGTGGCGTCCATTGCTCCGTAGATATCGGCCTCATCCATGGCCGTCCTCTTTCCACAAGTCGAGAGGGTCGCTCGCTCCGCACCCTCTCCCACATCATCGCCGTGGTCGCCCGCCTTGCCGCCGCCACCGTTCGTTACCCTAGGTCTCACGCAGGCACTCGGGCCGGCCGCCGGGGTCTCTTGAACTGATGCGTGTAAGGTAGCAACGCCACCGCTCGTCGATGCTATGCCCGTAGCCACCTCCATTCGGACATTGTCGTCTGTGGCTACCCCGCCTCCGTATATGCAAGCATCAATTATGCTTGCCGCCTCCTCTTCCACGGTCTCCATACCGTTGTCTCGGTTGCCCGCCTTGCCGCCGCCACCGTCCGTCGCTCTAGGTCTCACGCCGGCAATCGGGCCGACCGCCGGTGCCTCTAGGGCCGGTGTGTGTAAGGTCGCGGCACCGCCGCTTGTCTCCTCCTCACTCGATGTTTCGGGCCTCCATGCCCGAACTCCCTCATGTCCGCTCGAACCAGCGATCGTTGCCTCACCGTCCCCGACCTCGTCCTCGGTCGATCTTTCACCGTATGTCGAGAGGGTGGCTCGCTCCGCATCCTCTCCCATGGTACCGATGTACCATTCTCTTTCGGCCTCCTCATCCTCCGATCCGCTCGGGATCGACTCCGCAATAAGCCCTTCTTCGGCTTCGATTTGTGCCTCTACTATCTCGTACGCTTCCTGCACCAAGGCTTCGATGTCGAGCTCCTCCGAACCGATTTGCGTTGAGCTCTCTTCCAGCGGTAGTGCGTAGTCGGTCGCCGCTCTCTCTTCTCCACCACTCGCGGGCCGCGTTGTGGCCGACCGCCTCTCATCGCATTGTATGCACGCCCATTCCACCTCGTTCCAATCTTCGGTGAGGCCGTACGCCCCTTCATCATCTTCGAGGTAGGGAAAAATGGTCATTCTCCCCCTTTCGTTGACCAACTTCAAGAATAGTGGGACCTTGTTCGCCCCCACCGATTCTTGATCCCGAACCGAAAGTTGGGAAAACCGGAGATCGAACTCCCGGAATGCCTTCATTGCGCTTCGAGGAGCCTTTGCCAACGACACCCATAGATCGAACTCACATCGATCGTACTTGTACGCCTCTTCCCGTCTTTCTTTCCTTCTTGCGTAATCCCTTGCCATTCTCGTAATCACTTCCGCGATGTCTCTGTCTTCCATCTCCTTCCTCCCTTGCCGCCTCTTCACGTCGGGTTCACCAAATATGTCACATTGCTACGCGCGTGCGTGGAGAAGGGTGGGACCATGGGGGTCTTGGACTAAGGAGTAGAGAGAAGGAATCAGACATGGAATGGAAGCTTTGCTCAAGAAGAAGAAGAATGAACAAGAGATTAGATCGAACAAGAGGAAGATGGAGACAAGATGATCAACAAGATATATTAAAACGAAATGAACGATTACAAAATGGTGGCCGCATAGGCCGCACCAAACGACTACTCGAAACCCTAACCGACGAAGATGAAGATAAAGATAAAGAAACCCTAACCCTAACCCTAACGCTCGACCTATGTGGTATACCTCGCACACTCAAAATAGGCAACCCCCACAATGGTGCCTTCCCTCTCCTTTTATAGCACAAGGAGGGAAGACCGTTTACAAAAGTGAGACTAAAATATCCCCTTTCATTCAAAGGGGATATTTGCGTTGATTTGGGGAGGGTGAGATTGATGGCCCCTTAACTCCCACCTCCACACAAACAACTAGGTACCTATGTACTGCATAGTACCTCTCTCTCTCTCTCTCGCGGGGATGTGCGCACAAGACCACATCACCTTTATACCTTAGGGATCCTATGGGGCATTTCTAGCACCATACACTTTACCCTTATTACTATTACAAATACATTATGTACGTGTGCAACATTGCACATCGCTCTTTGGCTCTCGTTGCTCGGGTTTCCGCTTGTGGACGAAAATCTTCACAACAACGTCGTGTGAAATCATCACGGCACAACTTAAACAAAAGGTGGAAGAAGCGAAACACGAAACGGTTATACTACAGGCCAAATACGACAAAAGGGAGGAGTGCATCCACGCCCTAGTAATGAAACAACGGCAGAAGCTGAATTGAAAAGTCTAGGAAACGATTGCAGATGGTTGGAAGCAATGGTCGACTCAAGCAGCCGAATTAGAGGTTCTATGGGCAAATGCCAAAAACAGGGCCGAGGTTTTTACAAAATGGACGACACCAGTATCCAAATGATCCGCGAAGACCTCACCAAGGACTTTCATGCCTTGGCTGATGTGCATACCAAAGCCATCGGAAGGCTCCTCGAGGAATTCAATGACGATCAAATGTTGCTGATGATTGACACAGAACGAGCCATGAATGACAACTTCCCCAACGAACCAGAAGCATCAAATGCACGACAACAAGAGCCGGAGCGTGACACCCCAACCTCCCCGGCATCCTAGAGCAATGCGAGAAATGAGGTAGACAGAAACGAGCAAGATGTTTTAGCCGCACAGGAAAGACCGAGCACAACGCAACTCAACCCCGCAACGACTCAAAAGGAGGAGACGGCCGATCCAAACCACACTGAGGGCATCCTCGAGATTTTAAATGAAGAATAAAATATAACAGAGTCATTTTTTACGAATTTCGATTATTGTATTGTTCGATTATTGTGGATTCAAAGTACCAAGGCATTGTCCCACGGGTGTGTTAGGTGTTGTCCATGGGCCAAAATTGTAATTCAAAAAAACGTAATAGGAAGTAGGTCAAAGTAGGTGAACAACCGTAAGGAACGAAGACAACCGCAATATGTGCAGCCAAGAACAGGAAGAAGCAAAGCGCGCTAAAGTAAAGAGGAAGGGAAAAGCTATAAAAAGAAGAACAGGAGAATGAGACAAGGGGGAGAGCAAAGAGAAGAAGGGAACTATAGCCCGTGATTGCGGGATTCTGAGGGTCTAGGTCATACTATTATTTTGCTGTTAATTCCGGTTGTGGGCCATGTAACTGTATTCATTACATACTCGTAATACATATAGTTTTGGGTCTATTTCTTGTGTTGGTATTATGTGATTGATGTCCCTTATGCAATTGATGTGGTGAAACATTCTCTAGGAAGAGACCTCCCTTACGTAACGTAATTGAAATCTTGTTTTCTAGTATCGCTCTGACCACCACGTACCACAACTCTTGGTCCGATTTCGGCTAGGAAATTGAAGGTGTCGCCTCCGGGAAGGAAGGCAACATGCACATTATACTACACATATTGCACCTAACTGCCAAAAACCATATTCTTCTGGTTGTGTTCTGGTTGGATAGAATATATAGAAAAATGGTTTGGTTGATGGGATGTAACACACTTGCTTCATGATGCATTACGAGGCTCCTATGTAAACGAGGCTTTTTTACAATGCCAATGTATCATTACATGGGAAAAATCTCAAAACTCACTCTCCGTGCACATTATACTACACATGTTGCACCTAACTACCAAAATCCATATTCTTCGCAAAAGAACGGGGAAACCATACACATCGATACATGTTAGAGCCCATCCCATTGATTGTCATTCGAACCATTGCTTCTATGTGACTTAGTTCCCATGCATTGCGATGTGAGATAGGGTGTTGGGGCACAAGTGATGAGAATGGTTGTCTATGCACACCTGGCTTGAAACAAGTTCGGGAGTCTCAACATCACACTTTGATACAATTGATCATATTCGATTATGCTTTCCACACATCTTCGACCAAACCCAATCCTCACATGAATTTTTCTCACAATCACAATGTGCCTCTCAATTGCAACATTCATTGGTAAAGTTATTGAACATGGAGAGTGACTACTCGCTTTCACATGTATTACATGAAATGTAATATTTTAGGTCTCATAGGTCATATTTGACCCCCAAAGTCGATAATAAAATCTATCTATCTATCTGATGTATGTGTTGAGTCTATGATGTCTATGTGGAGTCTCTAACTTCTAACTTCTATCCAACTTACACTTCTATTAAAAAATTAAAATGACTGAACTGGCTTAATAAGTTTGAGCCAATTTGGTAGGGCTCAAGCCAAATAAAACCAAAGTCAAACTGCTTATGGAGGCTCAAGCTTGAACCGAGCCGAGCCGAGCCAACAAATCGTGAAACCGGTTTAATGGCTCGATTTAGGCTTGAGCTGCGCCATTTCCAACTCTTAGAGCAGACCACCTCATAGTCTTCGAATAGTTAACTCGACCATATAACTTTCTTTCTGTCTCTCAAAGGAAACCCAATTAGCTTACCCTAGCACTATATCTTGGGTTGAAAACCTAAAATTCTCTCACCTCTCTATTAGAGACACTATATATATGCCACTAGATGCCATTATGGAATGTAGGGGTTGAACCCATGCCCACCTGGTCTCCATTGGGCAACCTTACCAACTGAGCTACATCCATTTGGACAAAAAATATTCATCTCTCTCACAACCACTTCAATTGTCTCTCTCTCATTGTTCCATCTCTCTCCAAGAAGAGAGAGAGAGAGAGAAGAAAGATATAGATACAAAATTTTAAATAGTTTTAACAAAAATAATTTTGAGATGGATGATGATGACATGAAGATGATATATTAACTTCCTCAAGGGGCCAACAATTGAGAGGAGAGTTTGAATAAAGTTAATTTTCAAGAAGGCAAAAAACACTATTCATATGCTTCATCCCTAATTTCTATAACGTGGCATATGCAATAACCTTTGAATAGCAAGGATATTGCAAATTTCCTCCATTCTTGGCTTGCTTTATTTCAAATTTGTTTCTTCATCACTATTTTCTCATTCATTATCATTTCGCGTGGGGTCATGAAGGTTGACAATTTTGGAATTGCTCAAATGTGTCACAAACTATAAGAAAACATGACAAGCTAGTCGCAAATCATACATTTAATATAACATGAAATAAACTACAAATATAACTATCCTAGGAAGTTAAAAAGAAAAGAGACTTGCAACTTTATTTAGGATTCTTCTTTATATTATTCTAATTTGATATAAACCTTCATTAAAGATTCTTCTCATATATATCGGAAAGTTTTTAATGCTCTATGATAGAGAAACATTTAGTATTAACATTCAAGTACCAAAGAAATCAAGACGAATAATAACGATCTATAAGAAAAAGATCACTCTCTATTATGTTATCTTGGTCTATGGTTCCTATAAGTTGGATGTAGCTCTTGACTTCGTAAGGTGCAACGAGCGAGTTGAGGCTGAAGTGTGTTAAGAAAAAATGGGTATTTGTGAATGAAGAAAGGTTAATTTCCAAATAACAACAACAAGGTTTGGGGGGTTTCTTACTTCTAGCAAGACTTCAAAGTAAAAACATAGCATAAGAGCAAATTGAAAACTACCATTCATTTGCTTGTGAATCTATAGATGGAACGAAGCCACCTCATCTGAATGTTAACTTGTTTGAACAAACTGTAACACTCACTTTAAGGAGACACATTGTCTTACAAACGTAATTGTGCAGTTGTGCCTAACTAAGAAAAGAACATAGCTGACTTGAGCCAAGTGAAGACTACCACTTGTTAGATTGTGAATCTATACATGGAACCAAGCCAACTCAATTGAATGTTAACTTGTTTGCACAAACTGTAATGCTCACTTTAAGGAGTCACAATGTTTTACAAACGTAATTGTGCAACTGTGCCTAACTAAGAAAAGACCATAGCTGATTTGAGCCAAGTGAAGATTACCACTTGTTTGATTGTGAATCTATACATGGATCCTTGCCATCTCATTTGAATGTTAATTTGTTTGCACAAGCTAAAAGGTTCAATTTGAAGAGCATTGTTCGTTTTCAAATGTATTTGTGACATTTGCCAAACCAAGATCATTTCACAAGTTCTGATTCTCTGATTTATTTGCTTTGAGTACTTCTATGAGAAAACATATTGTATGTATTTACTATTGAGCAGGATTAAGTAATTGATAAACATATAAACCACATGTATATACACCACAAACAAAAATTGCCAGTATTAACATTATAGTTGGTTGAGACATGGATTCAAATGATGGGGTTTGATAAAACAACCACCAGTTATTGAAGAAATATTCATAAAGAGTTAGTAGTAAAATCTTTCGTATTCTCTTGTGACTATGTACACATTAGCCTCGTTGAAGCCATCCCTCAGAAAAAAAAGTAACAAACTGATACAAAGGATATGATCCCACATACGATAAAGATGGTGTCCACCCTTCCTTCATTCCGGAGCTTTTCTTCCTTGAACTCCGATTGTGCTCTGATATATTCGGTATATGAATTCAATACTTCTTCATGATTCACACTTTTCTGGCAACTCAATGCTTCCTTCAATACTAAAAGGCTATGGCGTCCATTGAGATGAGCCCCTTCCAAATCTTCCAATTGTAAACTCATCTCAGTAATTGAAAGAGAATCACTCTCTCCATCGGAATTCGATACAAGCTTACATTTCATAACCACATTACATCGAACAACTCTTCTTGTTACCAGTTGATGGGCTGGCAGGATTGAGCCAAACTGTACAAGAAAATGCTTATCACTAGGCCAATGTCGCTGGCCACTCACAGGACGCCAGCTGGCAAGATTCGCCATCTGGCTAGTTTTCTTGTTAATGAGAATCCAACTGACTCTAATCTCATCCCAAATGGCCTTCCAAAACCGGCCATCTTTCCTTTCCTTCTCGATTGATTTCACAACAGGCAAACCCTCTTTGATCAACATATCACCACCATCATCTTCTTCACCATCGAAACCAAGCAAATCAATCCTAAAAGGGCAATTTGAGAACCATCCATAGTAATCTCCGGACCCTGGAATACCATACAAAATCTTTGATCCAACCGATTTTCCTCTAAAAACCACATCAACTATCGATATAAAGTCATTAGGGGATGTGCCTGAAAGCTCTTCGAGCACATCCTCTTCATCATCATCTAACCAATCTTCTTCAGCATCTTTGAAGGTAGAGCTATACCCATTGGATAAAGATAGTTGTTTGTTGTTGTTGATGATGATAAGTGGGAAACATTGGGTATAAAAGTTCCGGAAACCTCCAAGAGAACAACCAATAAGTGAATTGATCTCAGGATTCTTGGTGGATGGCCATTGATTTATACATATGTTTTCCCATATAGTTTCATTGCATGAGACGGAATCGAATACAGGAGCAACACAGGCCGCCACACTGAGGGTTACCCCATCAACTCTACTGAGTACTTCATAGAGAATGTCCCTGTTCAGATATACCTCCATATTCTTCGTCTTATCATCATCAGCATCATCATTGCTGTTGTTACTATTGTAATTCGTTGCCTTATTATCATCATTATCCCCTTCCTCATCATGATTCACTAGTCTCTTATACTCTGAAACTCTAATAATATTTTTGGCATCATCAAACTCCGTCATCATCATGATTTACTGTATTTGATGCTCTGAATACCTAATCTTTTTAAAAGGGAAAACTCCTACTCCCTTTGATCAACAAACCCTAATCGTTTTAAAAGGGGGATACACCTCCTTGTAAGTAATAAACCCTAATTTTTTCCAGTAAAATACCTCCACCTGGGCAACAGAGATGTACATCCAAATGAAGATATATTAATACATATTCATGGAACCAAATGCGATGCAATTTTTATAAGAAGAAGCTCAGAAAATGTCCAATATTTTCCTAGGAAAAAGGGACTAAAGAGCATGATCTGTGGTAACATGTAGAAGGATGGAGCACGATACATACACGCACACCCGGGGATTAAAAAATGGAAACAAAAATAAATAAAATTCAAGAACCTGATCAGGGATTTCGTGACCCTCCGACAGAAGCCGAAGAACGAGGGGTAGGGGAGGAGGGGGTGATCTGCAGAGTTAGGGTTTTGTGATCACCATCAGCAAGAATGACAGAATGATGAATTGAGTGAATGAATGATTATCTCTGTATAGTACAGTGGAGGGATGCATTGAAGAGGGCTCCACATTTCACGAATTTACAGATATAAACCCCACCATCCATTTCCTCTCCATTTATGAGCTTACCCCAAACTTAGACCCAATGTCCACATACATGTACATGTGCATACATACATACATTACACATATACATATACATATACATATCATTATGTATACATACATACATTACATACACACATACATATACATACATATACATACATACATACGTACATACATACATACATACATACATACATACATACATACATTACACACACACATACATGCATACATAGCATACAAGAGTCTGGCATACTTATTTGGCATTAGTTAGTCTATCCTCGATATCGTGAAACATTGTTTGGACCATTCTTATTTATTTATTTTTAAAAAAAGAATATATCTTGTCATTAGTGTAAACATTTTTACAAGATTTTAAACTCTATGTGATCGGCAAGGGAAACAACCATTCCGGAGGCTGAAAATGCCAATAAGGAGTACCATAATTGGATGACAGGAATGGAGTAGTTGTCCAGACAATGATAAACTCATGTCGTTGAGCAATTTTAACATCAAAGTCTCCAACTATACCATCCCGTTGTCCCTTCAAAGTATGAACTATGTCTAACCAAATATTTGAAACCAATTCAGTCGGTAATGTTTTAAGCTGATAGAAAATGAGAGAGCACTGAACCTTCCAAATGTGATATATAGTGGTACTACTCAGTATCTCCCATACTGGTAATGTATTTCGTTTGGACCATTCTTATTCATTCACATGTCTACAAACTTTGAGTCCGTGAAAAGCGCAGTCAAGCTGCAATTGTACATTTCCAAATGTTGAAATTTAGAAAGGCTGCTTCAATACCTAAATTATTGGTTTTCCTTGTTGTGGTTCGAATATTAGTCGCTTCAAGCATATTGCTTAGTAGCCTACAATCTCTTCAAAGTCTTGGCCTCCTTTTTTTCTTTTTCTTTATTAGTTCCATGTATGTACTAAGCACAATTTGCAACATTTGATTTCAGTCAAGGAAGCTCGAAGTGTTTCTTAAATTGTAATATTTACAAGCTTAGGAGACATTGAGATGTGAAAATTAATCATCTATTGAAAGTGCCCATGAAGGTAGCCCATGCTTACGAAATCTCTTGTGTTTTCTCATAACCATGTATAAAATGTAGAAATTTCGTCATCTATAACATACTTTTAGATCACGAAAACAAGTCCTCTTTAGTATTCTAATGAGAATTGTTTCCCTACCTCTCTTCTAAGTTAATATTCCTTAACAGAACCATGTCTCATGGTGGTATCATGGATATTGAATATTGAAAAGTGGTGGACATTGCATGAAGAAAAAGCATGTTATGTATTGTATGAAGCTTGTGTGTTGCCTAATTACACAAGGGAGACTATAGTGGCTAGTTTGATTTGTTTTCTTTGGTTTAAATTGATTGAAATAGGTTAGTTATAATCATAATTAATATTGTGCTAATATTTGGGGATGCCATGTGGGTTAAACAACATTAGAAATATAATTCACGCATAAAAGGACTTTGATTATGCTTAATTGTAAACCAACCACTAACAAACTAGCAAACATATGAGATGCAACTTTGATTTAAAGACTTGAAAAAGCTTATAATCAAGTTTTAGTTTGAAATTATGACATTCTATGATGCAATCAATTAGCTTTTTTAAAAAGGATGTACATTTAGATGTAAGGAAATTTCACCAGTGGTAATCATTTCCAAATGTACATCTTATTTCAGAAGTTGTTGAAACTATTACACCTATTCACATAAATTCACTTGATGACACATTCTACAATCATTCCATTTTATTGCATGTAATATGAGTATTTACATTATTGCATTTAGGTTTCTCACTCATTGAAAGGCCTATACAAACAATTGCACATGATTGGGATGGGTATATTTCTATCTACACTTATTTATTGTTTGGTAATGTTTATGATAGTGGATTACTAAACAAAGTTATAAGCAATAGAGATATTCCAATATCAATCTATGCATGTTATTTCTTATCTATGCTCTTCGGACATTTCAAAAAATGGAATAAAATGAGTACTTGAACATATTACTTTTCCATTGCTTTTTTGAGCACACGTTATTCATTTGACGGTTGATGTTGTAGGAATGATAAAACAACATATTAAATAAGATTGGGCTATGACAATCATACACATGCACCTACAACAAAACAAGGAAAGTATGTAGAGCAAGGTAGTGCAAAATTTTACAATACATACCCTTCTACAAATGGTTAGACAGATTAAGATAACAAATGACATTGGGGGGGGGGGGGGGGGGATATCCTTGAGTTTCGGCATGATGAGTCTACGATGTACAACTCCTCTCACACATTATCGTGATTCAATACCTCATGAAAATTCATATATCAACAAAGCTTGGCCACTCAACCTTCCACATTTTACGAACCCAACAATGAGCTCTCTTGCTCATTTTATAGCATTTTATAGAAATAGTGGTGCATCTTTTAGCGTGCACTTGATCTTATATTTACATGGGCACCTAATGCTAGTAAAATGTTTGTTTGGATGTACATCTATACCACTCACTTCATTCTCATTTTTGAGGCATTATAGCTCATCGTGTTCCTTCCATTACCCTTACAAGGTTCAAACCTTCAAGTGGTTAGCTCTTACCATTTGAGTTATCTTTCGATGTTGTGTTAATCTTTATCTCCTATTATTTTCTCTAGTGACCTTTTCCTCCAAAATCTTGACCTATTGTAAAACTTTACAATCAATCAATGGGTTCAAGAAGATATACAAACTCTACTATTGTAAATTGTATTATAAGGTTTGGATATTTACCATAAAGGTTCAGTGCCATTGTTGTAAAATACTTCGCATAAAGTACGCGTACAATATGTATTCTAAGTATTCTACAAGTATTCTAACTTCTTCTTTTTAAATACTTAGAATACGTATTTTATAGATAAAAAACGTTAAATACTTAGAATATGTGTAGAATACTTAGAATACGTTTAGAATATGTGTAGAATACTTAGAATATATGTAGAATACTTGTAAAATACGTTAAATACTTCTTAAATTTTAAAGTTTTTTTTTCAATTTTTTTTTTTTGAAATGATAAATACTTGTTAAATACGTTGAATACGTCAAAATTTTAAAAACAGCAGTTCTAAAACGTAGAATACATGCAGAATACTTCAGAGTATTCTAAAACGTACTCTAAACGTAGAATACGCGTTTTTTAACATCTATGTTCACTGCCCCATATTGAATATTCAAAAGGTGTCGGTGGTAAGGTGGGGGTACGAAGGTGATTTGGGTCCATAGACCAATGATTTGTCAAGGTGTCGGTGGTAAGGTGGGGGTACGAAGGTGATTTGGGTCCATAGACCAATGATTTGTCACTTGACTGGAGCGTTTATTCAAGTTGAAGGTGAGGCCCTAACTAGCATGGTCAAAGTGATAGAATTGTAACGAGTCAAAAAAGGAGAACAATAAGCAACACTTGTACGAATGCTTGCTTAAATGTCGAGGTATTTATCTACAATGGTCTTCATGAATTGGAGCATCCGGATTTCCATGTGGTAATGCCCGCGAGGGTAGGGGAAAATATGCCAATTGAAAAGCAAGGTGAGGCAGATCCTCTTGGTTGCTATGTAGTCTGACCATGGTGAATGTAGGGGGAGAGGGGAAAAGACGTCGTTAGTGCGGATCTATGAGTGATGGTTCACGAACCACTTTCAGCATTTGTGAGTTTTTCTTGGATCTTCGAAGAAAGGTAGGCACCAATGTGATAGGGGATCCCAGATCTCACGAGACTAGCCTGTCCCATTTGCCGACAATAAAAACATTAAAAACATTGTCCGGGGAGTCTAGCCAACTCCCACCTTCTGTTCCATTAAATCTCCTTCTGCATTTTGGTAGCATTATCTTTGTAGGTAAGGCTTCCAGTGATCCTACCAAGATTCGGGCCGACGGGAATCCTGACATTTTAGTTATTCTTGCTGCCATACTTTCTTGGATTTTTCACCACTGTTCCGATTCTCGAAGCTATCGCTCGAAGCATCGACAAATACTCTTTACGCAATCCCGAGAAGACAATCGTTAGCAGAAATATACAATCTCCTTTCCGTACCCACTGATTCGATGGTATCCAAGTCCACATTATAAAATCCTCGTCCCATAAATTGGACATCCCTTATCCTATCAATTAATCCCTGCATAGAGGCTTGTAAAAGATCTTTGCACTCACCTCTATTCGGCCGAGCTCCCACCACTCTCTGCAGATCACGGAGAGTTGGGTTAGACGATGAACCTCCGATCTGAATTCAGCCTCCTCTTCGGGCGAGAATACAATTGGCAGAGGCCGCTCCTCAGAATATGATGGTGGGGATGCTTCTTTAGAGTTCCCCTGTTGTGTCATTGAGGTGGTTCTCGTTTTTCTCCCAGATTCAAGCAATTAATTTCTTGGCAACTTTAGGATTAAAGCTAGAAGGTTCTCAATTTCTGTTTGGTTGTAGAATAAAGTAATTGAAACATTGTAATTAGGGATTAAAGGTAAATTATAAACCTTTATACTCTCCCAATTGTGATTGTACTAATTTTAAATAAGGAAGAACTATATTTAAGGTGACATTATAATTTTAAATAAGGAAGAACTATAAAGGTGACATTATATAAACCTCTTTTAAGGGGTTCTTCTGCGTTATAATCCCTAGAGCTAGAATATAGTCTTTCTCTCTATAGACTTATTGAAGCTTAACCATGTTGGCGATTTATCATCCCTTTCCTTTGCTTTCAAACGAATGTGCGGATTGTCGTAAAGTCTTTACTAGTTAAGCAACCATTTAGTTGAGTTCAGAGGTTGATTAAGTAGTGGAGTAAGATTAGAGCTTGCTTGAATAGTTGGTTTATGTATTATTTGCTAAAGCGTGATTGTCACCCACTCTCACCCATCTCACTAACAAAAGGATTGATGCTTATAGATACCCAAACACGGATCCGAGGTGGTTCTCTAGAACATTGAAGTATGAAGTAATTTTTGGGCAGAGCAATGAAGGACTCTATAAGAACCTAAAAAGCATAATTGAAAACCTACAACTCTAACCTTTTGATGACAATCAAGAGTTGGATTTGGCATGTTCGATCTCATGAACACCTATGGAAAATATCATACATACTTATCATACCATAGTCACAGCGAGAAAGTCATAGGGGACTTGACCCCATGACCTTGGGGGGTGAGAGTCGACGAAATGGTAAATGTGCCAATATTTGCTAGACTTATGTTGTGTTCAAATTTCTTGCATCATTCAACATTTTTGGCATTTGGTTGGGATACTTGCTAGTATTACTTGTAGGCGGATTAAAATGATGAAAATTTTCAACGTTTTCGATGATTTTTATTGCCGCGATCTGGTACTATTGCAAAAAAAGGTCCACAGTGGCATTTTCAACAATATCTTTGTCGATACCTGGTAAAGTTCAAGCGCCAACCAAAACAACTAGCCCATTCTATGTCTGGGATCAATACTTTAAAATTATGGTGTTGATGAAAGTCAAAGTCTACGAACTACATACTCAACTCGCTCATATACCATTAGAGCTTTGCTACTTTCTTACAAGCCAAGTTTGTATGTATGTATGTGTATATGTATGCATGTATCTATGTAATATGTATGTACGTGTATATATATATGTATGTGTATGCATGTATGTATGTAATATGTATGCAATGTATTGTGGGCATAGTGCGTAAAATTCGTGTTCGTCTAGCATAACATTCGTTTTCCTACGTTGGAAAACGAATGCGAATGATATTCAAACATTCTCGTGTTTTTATTTTATTTTATTTCTCTTTTTTTTTAATGTTTTTCTTTTTCCATTTTTTAGGCTTATTTACCTCATAATAAATAGTTAATCCAAAAGTATGGTATTGATCATTCTTTGAGGGTGTTTTTTTTCTGACGCGAATGATTGAAGTATGGTACGTATGGTTCATACATATATGTACTATGATTGTAGGTGTGAAGGCACCCTCCTCCCTCTCTCTCTCTCTCTGTCTTTCTTTCTCGGGGAAGTTGGACAGAGAAACTAACGTAACGGGGGGGGGGAGAGAGAGAGAGAGAGAGAGAGAGAGTAGCGATGGCAATGGAGGAGGTAGCGATGGTGAGGAGTGGGGAGCAGAGGGCTGGCATGGTTCGATCCCTACCGTTGAAGCAGCAGGATGCCAAGGTCTCCAACCTCGCCTTCTGGGGCCGTGTCATCGCATCCAACGGCCGCGATTACCTCCTCGCCCGTGCCTCCACACAACCCCCTTCTTCCTCTTCCTCCTCGCTCCTCACCTTCTTCAACAAATATTACTACAGGTACTTCTTCCCCATTCGCCAAACCCTAATCCTTCTCTCCCTCTCTCTCTCTCTCTCTCTCTCTCTCTCTCTGTATATATACCCCTTCCCCCTTGATGCTACATTTTGGAGGTACTGGTTCCCACATGCACATGATCTTCTTCTTCTTGTTTTTTGTTTCTTGTTTGTGTCCTTCATTTTTCTTCATACATATATGCATACATTTCATGTCCTTGTTTGTGATCTCTTTGTGCTCAATGGCCCTTTATCAAATGGCATGGAAGATTGGGTATAATAAAACTTGGATGGCCATATCCATTCACCTTCAAAAAGGAAAGGTTTTTGACTGTATAACTATATAGTATTTATGATAGTATTTATGATACTGTATAATTATATAGTATTTATGATACCAATGAATTTCTTTTTTATCATTCAACATATTGACAATATATGAATAGCCACTCTGTATCTACATATAAAGACAAATTTTTGTACATTCTTCCTTTTGAAATCAGCCAAGATGGGGTGAGATGGATGGATTTACAAGATATATCCGAAGAGACCTATAATTCATGCAAAAGCATTCGTGGATGTTTTACCGGAGAACCTAGTCACATCTACCCTCTCTCTATCAAAGTCCCACCTTCAGAAAGTAAAGTACCATATAACGCATGCATTCTTAACAAACTTGGCATTTGACACATGCACAAACTACATTTTAAACTACGCTGTCTTCTTGAAGGTGACCCAAACATGAATAGCGATGAAATACAAAATGACACCGATTGTAAACAAATGAATGAAGAAATCTGTCAAGAATCAAACAATGAAGTTGACCAAGAGGATGTTGAAATAAGGCAAGATGATGATGAAGATGCAATAAATGATTCGCCAAATGATGGTTCGAACAATGATGAGGAAAAGAAATCAACATCAAACAGTGGTTTTAAGATATTAGAGATTGGTGAGGTAGATGTCGTATGACAACTTCATTTTCATTGTCCCTTCAAATTTTGGCATCCCAACTTTCTTTGATCAAAGTTACTCACATCTCGAAAGATTATTATAAATATCGTACTTTTGATACGTAATTCATACATGTCTATATTAACACTAGACATGTGCTAATAACCTTTATGCTTCTATCACAGCTAGATCGATTAACGGCTCTAATGAAACAAGTGGACTATGAGTGTGGTGTTATCCCTAAAGGAGCACTTGTATTTGATGCGAAGAAGAACCTTGTGAAAAATATTTACTTTCCAGGTGAATAATTGTGCGCAATCATGTAGAAAATCGTCATAATCTTACACATGAATAATAATATGCCATGATAATGCATTTCTCGCCGATTTTTTGCTCATGCTTAGGAATGTGTAAAAAAGGACACAATAATATAGGAAGATGGAGGGAGACCTTTTGCCTTAAACTACATCCACCTTTTTTGAAAATTAGTGAAAAAAGGTCACTTGCACATGAATCAAAAATACCAAAAGCATGTATGAGAACCAAGCAAAGGCACAATGAATTCATAGCTATCTATTCTAGTCACGGGGAAAATATTACAAGGCTTTACATGAAAGAGGATGGTGGTTGACCATGCACCAAAACATTTATAGTTCATGTGATGAAATGATGAGATATGAACCATGTGACAGAAAATACACGAGCTCTAACAAGTATAGTTCTTGCATTAAATGATTTGAAAGCTAACGAATGGAACTCTGAATGACTCCTTATAGGTGTTAAGTTTTTGCAAGATTTAGACTCTTATGTACACCTATTTCAGAATTATGAAGAAACTCCTCTATCCAATGATGTCCGCGGTAAGATTGTCATCTCCCTTATTATAAACAAATTATTTTAAATAAAGTGTGTCCATTGATTCATATATATGTGGGGGGGGTCTTTAGCCCAACGTCTCCATTTAAATAATTTTGTTGTTTTGAATCGATTACAAAAGAAAAACATGTATGACATTTTGTTAAAATTCCTTCTACGATACACAAAAATAATAACAAGAGTTCACAAATTTAGGATGTTGGTGTATCGAGATACTGCCATTTGAGGGTGTTATACTTCGAAGCCTTTGGTGGCCAGGATACACGTTTCACTACAATACTATAACCAAGGAGTTCAGCTCCATCTATTTTGGCTTGGGATTGAAAAACATTGACCTTCCTTTCACATTGTAGCTTTTATTTATTTCAATGTGAGATCTCATATTTTATTGATGTCTATGTAATGTATGTAGCGAGATGACAGAAAACATCATTTGTCTTCATGCAAGCACATCCAATCAATTAGATAATCTGATTGTCAAAAGCTAGTGTGAAAGCAAACTTTTACCTAGTATTCGGCTTTTAAAGAGTTACATATGCATACGTACATCGCAATAAAATGTAAGGTAACAAATGATACATTAATAATTTAGTGAAAGACATGTAAAACCACCAAGTGAATTGATATGATCAAAGAAAATTATGTCAAAAAATCTGTGCATTAATGGTTTCTTTCGTACTTCCGTGACAATACTTGAATATCTCCAAAAGAATCTAGAACTTTGTTGCAAAACAATCTTTACTTACCGAGAGAAATGAGATAATTGTTGCAAGGAAATTGGCATTCTTGTAAATTTTCTTATGTAGATAATAGTTGTGTTAAATGCGCAAAGTTGTCTTTGCATTGATGTTGGAGGACAATGTAATGTGAAGTTGCAACATATTGTCAACATGTTATATTCGAAAATAAGCCCACCGATGAGAGAAGGGTTTCTATGTCTCATAACAAATGTAAACATTGGAAAGCCTTCTTGTTTCCCTTCTCCATAATTGAAACGCATTCATGATAGATACAGTGGTCTCATATGCTTATAAAGAAGTTTGTTTAATCCAATAAGTGAAATTCATTCCATGTTTATGTTCTTTACTGTTTTGATTTGGCGGAACGTGCTCATCAAAACGTTTAGATTCTTTGACACCCTTTGAACTTTTTGTTAAAAAGCATTATGTGACCTCCAAGTATGCTCATAATGGAATCACATGCGACTCCTCATAAAGATACACAGCATTATTCACATACAAGGGGGAAGCGTTTCTACAAGGAACATTAAAAGGGAGGAGAAGTTAAACAAAAATCACAAACACTACCTCAAACACTAATAATGGAGACCACCCTCTACCATCACCCAAGCAAGTTACCTACCAATAGAAATGACCCACCAAACAAGGAAAACACCCTCCATACATAAGAACTCCTATGATCTAATGTGAACATGAGCAACCCATTTTGTTATGGAGACCATAGAATGTTACTAAAAACAAGTCTTCCCAATAGACAAGGATAATGCAACTACGGCTTTCTTGGAATCTAGGTTGTCATGGAATGCTTGTACAGAGTACATTGGATCTGCATGTTCTACTCCTCCAAGGTTATATCACTTAATAGCAATTCATTATGTCATATAAACAAGAGCCATGACTTAGTACTAACAAGGTACCATTATTAGGGTACCATTTAATAATAAAGGAAGCAAATCCATGCTAGACAATAAGCTACTATTAAATTCTCTAATGAACCAACTCTTTGCATAGACCAGTAAATTGCTGAATATTGGCACTGGTGGTAAAAAACAGATTAAACTTTTTTGTTGAGATTGGACAGATAAGCTTTCTATAGGGCTACTTTCTTGAAAGAAAGGTACTTCAAAAATGGGTAGAACTAAAAAACAAAAATTTTGGTTAATGCATATACATTTTTGCAGAGAAACACTAGGAAACCAGCAGTCCTGCCTTGCCGATTGACTGTTGGTAGACTGTAATGCTCCACAATATAATGCTCCAAGTAAATTAATTGAATGGAAGCAAAAATGATTAATGTATTTCAGAGCAAGTGCACAGGAAAGAAAAGGCAACCAATTTGCTATTAAACAGCAAAGTGGATTAGACAATATTGGTTCTGTTGATATGGTACATGAAAAAATTGTGTATGTTTTGGTGGCCAAAACTCTAAAACAACACGACGTGATATGGTTGCTTAGAAAAATAGAGCTCCCAAAACTCTATACAAGAGTACAATGTGTAAACAGTTGCTTTGAAAATTTTAAAAAACTGTTTTATAGCCCAAACTTCTTCACCAACGGAATCCTTTGCTGCTGCTTGGCTCCAGGGATTACAATGGATTGCTTTTGCTTTGATCGAGTTGCCTTTTCTTTCTCTTGCTTCTGTGCCAGGAGTTCTGATTGTTTCTTGCGCAACTCTTCCATTTCCTGTTCCATCACTGACTTCTCTTCCTTTTGCTTGCGACGTTGCTCAAGTCTTGAGGTGTTCGAATCTTTCACAGAGAAAAACATGGGCCCAAGCTCTGCAAGCCATTGCGGCTCAACAGCAGTTACACACTGCATGTATTCCTTTGTTGTGAGGATAAGCTCATGATACACTATGTATTCAGGCGTGTATCCTAGGCCAAAGAGAGCACTACTAGGATGTAAATGGCAAGGCATGCCTGTCCTGCAATTTACATATTCTCCTACACCTTTTAGACGAGCAGCATTGTGAAAATATGCAGAACAAATAGCTTTGCGCACCACATCCCAATCAGATCCACAAGAGGACAATTGGATTTTTTGAGATTTGAGGATATCTAATAGCTGAGAACGAACCTCTCGACCTTTTCGTAAACCCTTCACTTGTAGAAAATGGTCGTTACACCAATCACCACGATACTGATTCGACTTCCATTGCCTGTACACATTCAATAATGTAAGATGATCGCTTTCAGGAACAAAAAACTTCTCTCTGGCTGCATCACTCTCCTCTGCTCGATCTGGAGGTCGAAAAAAAACACTGGGAACGGAAAGCATCGAAACAATGGTAAGCACTTCATTCACACACTGAAGTTCATCACCTATCAACAACATTTTGGCTAGAGGAGGGTCAAGAGGGAACTCGACCATTTTCCTTCCAAGCGGAGCCAAATTGCCCACATTGTCAAGGGCTCCTAGTACCCACAGCTGATACATGGAATTCAAAATATTATCCTGTGGTGGTGGATCCATGAAGTCAAATTCCAGAAGGTTGTCAATATTCAATGATTTCAACAATAAAACTACATTTCCAAGATTGGTTCGTTGGATCTCTGGTACAGGATTTGGTAGCATTTCATTTAGATAAGCGGTTTCTGTGTACAGGCGATAGCAAGTACCAGGACCTGTTCTACCTGCCCTACCAGCTCGTTGATTGGCTGCTGCCTGACTGCAAGGGAACACTTGTAGAGAATCCATACCCATGCGTGGATTGTAGACCTTGAACTTTCCATATCCAGTATCAATAACATACAGAATCCCATCCACTGTGAGAGAAGTTTCAGCAATATTAGTAGCAACAATACACTTCCGCACACCTTCTTCTGCCTTCTGAAATATTTTGGCTTGCAAGTCAGCTGGAAGTTGAGAATATATAGGCAGAATGGCAAGACCAGCTACTGAGCCTTTGGAGCTGGATTCCAATTGTTGCATGCGTTCTGCTATAGCATAGCACGCACATTCTATCTCATCCTGCCCAGTCATGAATATAAGTATGTCACCAGGACCACAAGACATGTGAATCACCATTACTTGCTTCACAGCAGCATCCACATAATCTTCACATGGAGTCTTACTAAACATGATATTGACAGGGAACGTTCGTCCAGGTATATGGAATACTGGGACACTGTACAAAGTAGTAAAATTACTGGGACTTCATTCATACCATCCATATACAAGGAAAAACTCTCCAAAAGATAATAAAATTACAATATACCTTCCAAAGAAATCTGAGAATTTTTGTGCATTGAGAGTTGCAGAGGTCACAATCAACTTAAAGTCTCTGCGACGAGCTACCACTTGCTTGAGAATCCCAAACAAGACGTCTGTATTTAGAGACCGTTCATGAGCTTCATCCATGATAATTGCACTGTAATGTCAACATCGAGAACTATGTTTAGGAGCAGCCTTTACTAGAATTTAAACAAAGATCCAGGAGAAAAAAGAACAAAACCATCACCTGTACTGATCAAGCTCAGCTTCTCGTAGCGTTTCACGTAAAAGAACACCATCTGTCATGTACTGTATTTGTTTTTTAGATTGATAACATCTACTTTGGGTTCCAAAACACAGAAAACTATAAACCTGATGTGAAAATGAATAATACCTTAATAATGGTATTTGGTCCAGTCACATCTTCAAATCGAATAGCATACCCAACCTTATCTCCCAACTCACATTCCATCTCTTCACTAACTCTTTTTGCAACACTCATTGCAGCTACACGTCTTGGTTGAGTACAGCCTATCATGCCATATGTTGAAAATCCATCCTCGTGCAAGTACTGTTGAGCCATATTGAATACAAAAACTGATCAGTTAATTATACAGAAGCTGAAAGCTGACAAGTGAAAATTGATAAAATTCCCATTTACTGCCAAATAAGGAAAAACTCAGCAGAGAGAGTCCAATATATATCTAGATTTATAAACCTATATAGTTCTATCACCAAGGAACACTTGAATACAAAGCCAGTGCCAAAGAGCTGGATGGTATAATTCCAATTCTGCCATAAAATATCTATGCTTGCAGAGAAAAAGAAGGAATTCAAGTTGCTTGAAAATATTGAAACAACCTCTCCTTAGTAGGTATCAAATATTCTGCAATGAATTATCACATTTCAGATAAGAAAAGGAGTTCAAGGTTTAGCTCAGGTCTTGTCCACTTAAGCGTGTGTATATAGCCAAGCTTAAATAAAAGCTTTACTAATCTATCTTACAGATTTCTTACCAAGATACCATTTACATCCCTGCCAACTTTATGCAAAGTTGATTGAAGCGGTAAAAGCATGAACTACTATGTTCTAATAGGATTCACAGCTCCCAATAATAGAAAGCCTAATCAAAAAATCTGACAAAGGGATGAAGCTCATCACAAAGATGTAAGAAGCTCCATGTAGCAGCTTAGACATTTGATTCATGGTTGTATCCAAACCTGCTTGGATTAATTATGAACCTTTTAATTGAAACCTGTGCCAATCTAGAGACACCAATATAAATATGACAAATAGTTGGATGTATCTTTATTCCAGTAATTATCCTGAAAAGGAGCATGAATTTGATAGTGATGAAAACAATATAATGAACTTGACAAATTTCAAATAGTTATCATAGAACTTTGGCCATTATAATTTAAATGAGTGAATGACCGAAGTCTTATTTCAAATTGGATTCTTATATACATAGATAGTCTGAGTAGATTATCAAACATGTGTTATTTTTGTTTGCGGAATTTGCATAATAGGTTTCTTGAAAGGCTAAAATATATATTGATTTTGAGCATCTTTGAGAACAACAAATCAAAATAAAATAAATAAGAACGTACATTGTTAGATGCATAGAATGAGTGATTACCTGAGTAAGCTGAGTGGTCTTTCCAGAGCCTGTCTCTCCAACCACTATCACCACTTGGTTCTCTCGAATCACCTATTTTAGTCACAAATCAAGTTTATTGAACTCAGTAATGTCCAAACACGATACCATCATAAGATTTCTTCACCATTGTGGCAAGGCAACAATAAAATAAACAGTTTGCCAAAAAGAAAACTGGCCAAGAGAAATTTACCTGCAGTAGTTCATCACGAACACTAAATATAGGAAGATATTGGCGTTGCTCTGAAATTGTTTTCGTCCTTGCAAACTCACTCGCTGCCTCCCCCTTCTCTTTCATATGCCCTGCAAATTTAGCACCCTCCTTGAAGTCCACTTCACCTTCTTCGCCTACTTTTTCTTTATCAGCATCAACCTGTCATATCAAAGGCAAACCAAACTAGTTAAAAATACTGTTGGATCATGTACAGTTTTTATCAGCATCTCATTCGGAAAGAACTAAAAAAAGTATCTTGACAGCTGAACAGATAAATCAAGGGAGAAAGAGAGTTTGTGGGTGTATGGGGTATATGTGTGCAAGATAACAAGAAAGTAACTGACAGAAAATATAAACAGAAAACAAAACAAAATTCACTATATAAAACCAAAAATATCGCTAATGGAAGAAACAGAAACAAATGAAACAAACTTCGAAGTTTCCGAAAAGGGAAATGAAAATGCAAACCCAAGCATAAACTCTTTCCATGGGCACCTGGAGCTCACAGATCCTCTGAATGTATGCAAGATAGCAAGAAAGGGAGAGAGAGAGAGAGAGAGAGTGAAATATCAATTGAAAAAAGACCTTAGAAAACCAAATTTAGCTTTGCAATGGGAAGAAATAGAAACAGAAAGCAGCTTCAAAGTTTTCAAGAAAGGAAATGGAAATGGAAACTTAATCATAAACTATTTCCAGGTGATCCTCCGACGAGATCATGAATCTTCTGAATGCATGCAAGATAATGAGAGAGAGGGAGACACACAGAGAGAGACCATGAATCTTCTCAATTTCAATTATCTATGTTCACCAGCATTACATGTTACACAATATAATCCATAAGAAGTTGAACTTCTTATCAAACATGTGTTTCAATATATCAGTCTTCATGAGTCTTGTAGATTACGGGGGCTGAGTATGTTAGTTCAAGTATCCATGGCAGTGGTTCTTGTTTTCGTTCCATAACTGAGATAGAAATGGTGTATTTTCTTTTTCAAATAAACTGAATAATGTTAGAGATAATTATCGACTTTAAGTCAATATGGAGAAAGAGGCCCAGAGAAGATGTGCATTAAATGAGGAGATGAAAGAAACATGTTAGAACTAAATAAATACAAGCACATAAGACATTTCAAGTGTAAAACTAGAAAATTGAATACAAATCTATAATACAGGAAGAGTCCCATCTAGATAGTGTACAAACTCTACCAACCAAGCCTGTATTATCAATTTGCATTCAATTTTCTAGTTGGTAGAGTTCTGTACTCAAACATCATCAACCAAGCATATGTACAGATTAATGTCGACTAGCCTGTTCAGATGTTTTCTCGACTCCCAAAATATTTCCAAGAGTCGAACCAGCCAGTTCCCAAAAACGTTGACGAGATTTGCTCATGTTCTGCTTCTCCCGTACTTCTCGGACTAGTGCTGAACCTTTCCGTGATATGAGAGCCATATCTGAAGTGGGATCTTTTACTGGCATAACTGGCTCTGCCTGTTTTGTGTATACAATTCTTCCATCGAGAAATGGTGGTTTTGTATCTTCAAAAACAAGAATACATTAGCAGTTCATTACTTGCCAGATAATACAAATTCATAAGTAGATTATGTAGCTGCAAAAATCTATACCCTAGCTCACCATGCACAAGAAGAATTATCCGTGCTTCCTCTTCATCATCAATTTCAGTCTGCACTTCCGTCCCTCTAACAGCTCCTGACCTCAATAATTGACGATCTTCCCATTGAGCATTATCTGCACTGAGTTGGGACATCTTTTTGGTCTGTGCTAATGACATTCTTGACCCATCACGGCGTGTCTACCATTAAATTCGAAGAAATATAAGCGCCAAAAAACACAAACCACATGAAACAATCAAATTTGTAACTATAACTAAATACCAGACGTTTCGCCATATCTGCCTCTCTTTTTTTGAAAGTAGCTTCATCACCAAGGAAAGGTGCAAAACGTTCAGGTTCCATGCCTAGTCCTCCTCCCTCCTCTCTGTCATACCTGACATGTTTATATGTTAAACTTCTTTCACGTCATGAATATCCTGATTCCAAATACAAATTTCATAGACTAGTTGAAATCACCATGATCGATCTGCTTGTCGCTCAAACTCCTCGATTTCTCCCTGTGAAAGCTCACTGGTTCTATCTCCCTCTTGCCATCTATCCCTGCTGATTTCATCTTCCTGCATTGTTTATTATTAGTTATTGGGTTGAATGTTTCCCTCATTAACTGTTTCTCTCCTAAAAAAATCAGTTTAGCTCCATCTTCAACCATCCCATGTTGGAGACCTATCAAATGCAAAAGTTCCAGTCCATCTAAGCTCATAATATTATATGCTTAGCTGACAGGAATCTTCTCATTTTTTTCTCCAGAACACGCTTGAGGGATAAACTGTGCACCTTAGGCAGTTCCACTAAACATTTGATATAAATATTTATTCTTGATTTCATGTTCTCAAGGATGAAACACAAATTTCAGACACAATCACTACTACAGTCTAATATGCCATCTTGGCCTCTTAAGAGGGTTCAACGAATCTTCTCCACGCAGTGTTGATGTGTAAAAATGCATACCTCTTCAAGTTCAGTTTTTCGCTGAGATTGGAAATATAAGCGATGAGACTTTGTTGTGCTGTGTGAGCTAGGTGTTCGACTTGATGCTCCACTAGCTCGGACAGGTTCAGGAGATGGAGAAATCATGTCCCATGGAGATGGTGAAGCTGCATAATTCATAAGAAACAGAATTGTATGTTCTTTGCCCATCTTGAAATGTGAAGAAAGTGAATTTCAGACCAATGCCATCTCATAATGATTCAGTAATTGAGTTGTTTACCTACACCATAAGGGCTGTCACCTCCTAACCATGGAGAAACCAACCGAGACTCAGCTGGTGATGGAGGAATATAGGGTGACCGACTCAAATGCATTTTTTCATACATCGGAGTTCTTCCTCTGCTTGGCGTGTCATATGCAGGTGTTCTCCCTCTTGGTGTGTCCTCCCAATCATGTCTTCCATCACCTCTGTCTGATCTATCTGTATATTGGAAAAATTTTGTTCTTAATTATAAATAGAACTTTTCCCTTCAATTCTAAATATATGTATACCCCATGCATATCATGGACATTCCATTTCATTAAAGGGTGGTAGTGTATAACCTGAACTTCTTCGAGGTGTTCTTTCAGATCTGTAGCTTCTCCTGTCATAGTCTCTCCTAGAATTTTCATAATCTCTGTGGGACCTTGTAGGATGTGGTGGTCTCTCACTCCTGCTTGTTCTACTGCGTGAGTCAGAATCCTAACATGAATATCAAGAAATTCAGCTACGTTTGCATTCAACAATGTAGTGAAAATTCAGTATAACAAAATAATATACCTCTGTGTGTTGATAATCCCTCCCTAGCAAATCAGCATCTTCATCCCCTCCACCTATACGATCAGTTTAGATACTGCACCAATTGGAAATGAACCTACCAAAGTGTTTTAACTCATGGATTTTTAGCAGACAAACAAAGTGCTAATCTAACCTGAGCGAGGAGGCATGCTATCAACTCGTGACGCCCTATAATTACGAGATCTCCCAAGCTCTCGGTCTTCTTTTTCAACATGGTCTTCTTTTTCAACATTCTCGGTTCCTCCGTCAGATTCATGCAAGTTATCTTCTACATCATTTGCAGCCATGGAGAAAGATGTGAAACCGCGCTTTCTAGACATAGTCTGAGCTTCTACAGCTTCCCGTTTGGCTTGAGCTAGGGTATCCAGCCCTGAAATTTATTCGAGAACGGAAATCATGAAGTCTTACTTTAGAATAGATGAAGGCAATGGAAATCATGAACTTAATTAACACGAGGCAATGTAAATGTCTTTCCCCTTTTGTTCTTGAAAGATAGAGGATCATCAAGCTCCGCAGATAAGTACATAGGAAGTTGGCCATATATTTCAAATGCCCACTGTATTCAGCCTAGTTTTCGTAAAATATGTTAATTTGTAATTCTTTATTTTATTGAGACCCAGATATAACATCACGCATCTGCTTATCGCTTTATGCCAGGAGAAAAATTCTGCACTTGGTATGGTAAACGGAGGTACAACGAGCACACAGGCAAAATAATCAACTATTCAACCTGCAAGTTTCAGGAACAATATATTTTGATCCCATTTGTTTTGAGAGCTATGTGTACAATCAAGTTCGGTTTATCCAAGAGAAAAACGAAGAATGTTTTCGATTTTTTTTGAAAAACCCAAACCAACCCTAGCAGTATTCTATGTGCAAAAAGTTTTGCGTAGGTTAAAACAAGGAAAGGAAACTTTGAGGGATTTGGTAACATGGATGCTCTTCTTCTGCAAGACCGACCAAAAAAGGAACTCGATTTGTTATAGTAAACAGAAGCCATGGAAATAGAGGTAAAATTGATTCGACCAAAAAAGAAGGAAAATCTTGCTGAAAGAGAGAACAGTTGAGAGGGAGAGAGACAAAGACAGAGGAAGAGGAAGAGGGAAGAGAAGGAGAAGGAGATACCTAGAGAAGATTTCATCGGAACAGGAGGAGGTTTGAAGATGATACGAGAGCCAGAAGAAGTCTGCAGGCCACCTTTGCGTTCATCGTCCGGAGCTTCCATGGAAGCTTGCGAATTGCGAGTGAAGAGGCCGTCCATCGTCTTCCTCTGACGACGGAGAGAGAGAGAGAGAGAGAGAGAAATGCAAAGGAAGGAAAAGCCTCTGTTTTTCTTTGTTTTTCTTTTTTGGCTTCATATGAAATGTGTATTTATTTATTTACTTCACGAAAGCGTTTGTTTATTTCGCTGGATACCCCCCTCCACTTTTCTTTATTTCCCCAAAATGCCCCTGTCCCAAAGAAGAGAAAGAAAGAAAGATATATTAACGTCTTCTAAGGCCAAAATTGGCCCATGAGACAATTGGTTTACAACAAAAATGGGGTATTTACCCATTAATCGAAAGAAAAAACAAAAACAAAATAAAATAAGATAGAGCTTCAGCTAAGTTCTACTAATAAATAAAAACATGTTCTATAAGGAAATGGCTTTATACTAGACCTAGTTTCATTTCCAACCAAGTCTCTCGAAAAGAAGCGGAAGGTCAAAGGGTTTCAATGTGGATGTGGCCTGTGGTCCTAATGTAAGAGGTGCCCCAACCATAGCTTCTAGGCGGTGTAGCTCACGTTCTCTTATCTTCTTAATCATTTCTACTCTGCGCCGAGTTGCTTTGAAGCCCAACATCCAAGGGCGTTTGGTTGTTCTTTGCATTTTCGCTTCATCAAGAGAGAGGCCGAGTGGCATAGGTGTGTCCACCTTTATTGTCTCCCCTTGTTCCTGAAAAATTACATTAGTTTCATATTGGTGGATATTAAAAGGGTTATCATTAACACTTTGTAATTTATTCTCCCTATGTTGTTTTAGTTCTAAGATATACCTACCTAGTCTCTTTATATCCGGGGTATCTAATAGCTTGGAGAGGGTGGGAGAGGGTCCTAGTATGCTTGGTATTTCGCCCTTATCTCAGCATAAGTTGGACAGTTACATGTAAAGTGATGCTCATCCTCTATCTCTATGTGACATAACTGACATAGCCTTTCCTCTCTAGGGACTCTATTAACACGATCATTCTCAATCTCAAGTTGGTGAGATGATATCCTAAGTTGTCCAATGGCTACCCTTAGTGCATTTGATAAGAATGTACTAGATATTTTGGTTGTGTAATAAAACCTAACTTAGAGAAGTGCAAGAAGTGTTCCTTATAGTACAACATTTTAGATGAGTGGCTCTCGTGGGGTAAATCATTTATATCAGGTGTAAATTTGTCATACTTCTTGGTGTATTACTTTATTACGGTCTTCATGAGAGATTAAAGTTTGATTAGTCCCATGGTTTTACTTAAGGGGAGGTAGGTTATTAATGTCTATGCCATTTGCAAGTAACCAACTCACTATAGTGTTATACCAAGAGCGAGTGTCTCCAGACGCATATAGGGATCAGGATGCCTCAAAGGCTTGACGTGATATCCTATCTTGCGATTGGCTATGTATCCTATGAGTAAAAACTACCACTTGGAAGAGTGCTTCTACTAGCATTGGGGGCAAACTGAACTCTGCTCTAATAATGTCATGCGGTACTGTCAATTTGCTTCGGAGTTGACGTGATACCATCATCACTAGAGGTCTCTCTAATTGCGTCCACATAAAGGATGGTAGACGTGGAGCCCATAATATTGATGCGTACATGAGGGAAGGGATCACTAATGAGTCAAAAGCCATCCCTTGGTCCGTGGCTCTTGAAAGTATGCATGGTGGCATTGTCTCTCTAAGAATGAGAGGGATGCATACCCTCTCGTTAGTCTATCTTTGGTTGCTTGGGTCATCAAGAATTTACCTGAATGAGCACTAAAGGTGACTCCCAAGTACACATATGATCCAACTACCTCAACTAGTTTATGAGAGAGGATTAGGTGACATTTACTCCTAACTCGAGACGATGTATGAAAGATAAGAACTTTAGTTTTCACTAGATTCACTACCAGACCTCGTTGTGTGAAAAAGTCATCTAGGGCATTAAGATGCTTTTGTAGGTCGTGTTCAGACTCCGAGAGCAAGACGATGTCATATGCATAGAGTAAGAGCCTAACTTGCATACCCCTAATGGCTACTCCATTGCCTCCCTTACGAGCAATAAAATCAATTATCTCATCAATGTAGATCCCAAAAAGAGTCGACGATAGGGAGCAACCCTATTTTACAGCAATGGTGCTGGCGAAGCAATCAGATAGGCCACCTGGGCATCTTACGCAGCTAGAGACTTGCTCTTACGCTTCTAAAACCAACCAGCTCAAGTGCTCAAAGACTTAAGGCTTCCATATAATCGTTGAGCTATGCTTCCATTACTGCACCATATAGTTTAGCGAGCGTATGACCTATCATAATGGTCCTATATGTATTTGGGTCCATTGGGTGCCCTCCTTTATATATAGGAACCATTGTGTTCATGGTCCATTGTGGTGGAAAACCCTAGGCGAGGGCACAATTAAAGATTAGTGTGAGAAAAGGGGCTAGGCACTCTCGAGCATATATGATGTGCTCGGTTTGAAAACCTGTGTGGTCCATGGATTTCCTATGTTGTAGTTTTTTTATGACCTTTGTGAACCTAGAGGTCGTGAAAAGTGTCGTCATGGTAGGTCGAGGTGTGGAGGGCATGGGGATGGGTGGTTGGTTTGGGACGTGGTAGAGTCCCTTTGTATATGTGTGCCAAGTGTTGGGATCCTCGATGGGTGTTTGTGATCTCAGTTCCCGTTGTCTCTTCCATGCAAGGGCACAATCCCTACTCATGAGCATGTGGTAGAGCTCCCAATATTGAGACGCTTCCTAGGCTCGTATTTTAGGACGTGTCATCGTGCGCATCTCTTTGCGAACCTGTACTAAGGAAATAATACCACAGTCGCAACACTTTAAGTTGTTTATACAAGTCTCTACAATCCTCATCATACACTTATTATGTGGCATAGAACCTGTTCTACTGTGATTGGAGTGTTTCACGTATGGGAGCTATTGATTGTTGTTGAGTGAAGGATGTGTGTGAGTTCTGTAATGAGGTTCTCTAAAGGCAGGGAAGGATCAAGAGAGGAGAGATGGACTTGAACACGTCGGGAGTAGATTTCAGAGAGCTCATGCGTGAAATGTATTGTGGTGTGATGGTTTGGTTGACTAGGGTTGGTGGTGTTGGAGGTGTCACACTTTATCTCAAAGTATAGGAAGCTATGCTTGGCACCAATAGGGCATGGGGCCACGGGAAGGAGTTAATCATGTGGGTAGCTTTAGGGCGTCCTATTAGGTAATCAACTGTGCTTTCCCCTCCTCCATGTGGGAAACATGTGAGCTCTTCCGAACCCAACCACTTGGCTAAGCCATTATATATGATCATTTGGTGTCTACTTCCGAGTTCAAGCAGATGATGGCCAAAGCTTGTGGCATCCGCACATTGATCTTTTGATCTACGTGTTATGCCTATGGCTAAAGCCTGGTCAACATTCACCATTTCCAGGTTTTTATCCATTTGAAATATTGTGCATTGTCGAGATTGGGTTCTCACATTGAAATCTCCTATAAGGAAGACTTCCCCTTGAGAAGAATATCGGATTATGTCATCCGATAAAGGTTCGTATGGAGAAGGCCCATGTGGCACTCCTTCATCAACTATACTCGCCTCTCCAACCATATTATACCGGGATCCTTTCAAGGGGAAGTAACAAATGGCGATAAATATCGCCTGATCCTTGCTAGTGAGGACTTTCACCCACATAAAACGGGCTTTTGGGTTTGTCCTTAGTATTTCTATCCTATTCTGTATCTCTCTCCAAAATAATATTGCAAACCCTCCAGACCCTCTGGTAGTGTGTCAACGTGAGGTTTGTCTAAAGTCAGATTCCCAACGAAAACCTTCAACTCGTGACAATCCTTGATTTGGACTTTGATGTGTTTCTACTAAGAAAAGTATATCAAATACCTTCAAAATCTCCTCTAAACGGCCAAGATGTGTCCAAAGTGCACCGTTACAATTCCATAAAGTCATCCTAATTTTATTGTCTATCACATGGGCCACACACCATCAACTGGCAGCGAGATCATTTATTATCACTCGTCTGTTTTGGTAAAAGGCACGATGCCCTTCTTTACGAGCTTGTATGACTCGCGACATACAAGTTTTACGTTGCTCAATTTGCACCTTGGTAAGGTCCTTATCTAGGTAGATAGGGTCCCCACCTAGTCCTCAAAGAATTGGTCTTTTCTTGAAAAATGTGATTATAGATTTAGAGTCTTTAAATTGAAGGACTAAAGCTCTCTTCCTAGTAGTGTCACGTCCGACCCTCCAAGGAGAGAGAAAGAGAGATGCAAAGGAAGAAAAAGCCTCTCTTTTTCTTTGTGTTTTTTTTGGCTTCATATAAATGTGTATGTATGTATTATTTATTTACTTCACGAAAATGTTTGTTTATTTCGCTGGATACCTCCCTTCCCCCCCCCCCCCCCCCCCCCCCCCCCCACTTTTCTTTATTTCCCCAAAATGCCCCTATCCCAAAGAAGAGAGATCAAAGGGAAGAGTAAAATCACGCTTCTTCAAAAATGTGCAGTTTAGGTTTAGAATACATTTTAGAATTCTATACATGTATTCTACGTTTCAAAACCAACTGCCATTTTTAAATACTTTATGTATTCTACATATTTAACAAGTATCTAACGTTTCCAAAATGTTACAAGTTTAAAATTTTAAAAATGTAGGAAGTATTTATCACATTCTACACATTTCGATGTATATTATCTATAAAATACGTATTCCAAATCATTTAAAAAAATGTGTAGAATACTTTGATGAATATGGAGACATGTTATGTAGAGGAAAGTGTGGACCTGTAGGTTAGTGTCAAGCAAACAACACAGTAAAATAGATGAGCAGATATGTGCACTGCAAACAGAATCAAGAAGATGACACAAACAAACTGTTACACAGAAAGTTACCTCAAAGACAGACATTGTTATTCCCACCCTAACTCTCTCTAAGACATAGTTGTTAAAAAACGTGTATTCTACGTCTAGAGTATGTTTTAGAATACTCTGAAGTATTCTACACGTAGTCTACATTTTAGAACTGTTGTTTTTTAAAATTTGACGTATTCAACGTATTTAACAAGTATTTATCATTTCAAAAAATATTTTTTATTTTAAAAAAAACTTTAAATTTAAAGAAGTATTTAACGTATTTTACAAGTATTGTACGCCTATTCTAAGTATTTAACGGATTTTATCTATAAAATACGTATTCTAAGTATTTTTTTAAAAAAGTTAGAATACTTAGAGTACGTATTCTACACGTATTTTATGCTAAGTATTTTACAACAATGCTCTATTACAATGACTTAGATGGGCTTTATATAATAAAGCCCTAACTTGGTCGTGTGTTCACACTAGAGATACAAATGGGTGGAGTCGGCCTTTTATGCCAACAAGCTCCCCCATAAAAGGACTACTCTATATGGGTATACAATCTGTTGGGGTTATCTCCCCTGTAAACCTAGATTACAATTTGAATCTAAAGTTATGGTTGTATATAAAAGTGGATCGGCTTATGGCTGAATCAGTGGAGGATAAGTTTGAATCTAGCCTAATTCAGCTAGTGTTCGGATCTGGTATCGTTCAGATAGGCTTTCCGGATCAGCCGGATCGGATCGTGTCTGATTCCGGATTTCGACCTCTAGTCGTCCTTTGGTTCTCCACTTGCACTTGCATATGTGATCGGTCTTTGGCTCCAATTGCCCCACAATCGTCTCCTTTCCATTTGACTTCCTCGCACATTAGCGTCCTTAGCCTCTCGACTTTGCGGCTTCTTTGGCTTTGCCTTTTCCGCCCATCCGGTCTGGCTAGTCTTCGACTTACCTATTGCTTTTGTTCGTTCGACCCTTTGTTGCTCGGTTGCTTGTCGTAGTTCCATATGCTCTCGTAGACCTCCGAAGTGTTATTCTAGGAGTGGCTTCATCAGGCTGTCAGCGATATTCACCTCGGTATCTATCTTCTGAACTTCGAGATTTTTCTCTCTTACGAGCTCCCGGATGTGATGGTACCACACCTCAATATGCTTCGTTTTAGCATGGTAAATCGGATTCCGGATGAGGTGTATTGTGCTTTGTGAGTCGCAATGTAGGGTCGGTGTCAGATGGTCGATTTGGCTTTTGGCCAAAAAATCAGCTGACAGTAAGTGCATCCAGATCACTTCCTTGGCTGCCTCCGAAGCGGCTATGTATTCGGCCTCTATTGTCGAGAGGGTCCTAGAGTCTTGAACCTTCGACCTCTAGGATATGGCTCCGTCGCCATAAGTGAATATGTAGCCAGACGTGGATCTCCGATTATCCAGATTGATAGGATACTCAAAATCCGTGTAGCCTTCGACTTCGATCGGATTGTTCGATTCGATTGTCAGCTACATATCTTCGGTTCCTCATAGGTACATGAAGATGTTCTTCACAACTTCCCAGTGCTTCCGTCCGAGATTGGACATGTACCAACTAACGACCCCTACAACATATGCAAGGTCGGGTCAGGTCTCCACCATTGCGTACATAATACTTCCTATGGCCGATGATTAGGGTATGCTACTTGTGAGTTCCCTCTCTTCATCTGTCAAAAGAGAGTCTTTGTATGATAGTTGATACAATGTCGGAAGCAAAGTCAGTGTTGGCTTCGCGTTCTCCATGTTGAATTGCCCTCAACACCTTCCGGATGTAGTCATACTAGGAGAGTCGGAGGGTCTTTGCCGTCCGATTTTGCTCTATCCGCGTGCCCAATATATGGCGGGCTTGTCCAAGCTCCTTCATCATGAATTTCTCATGAAGGCTCTGTTTTAGCTTTTCGATTTCGGCTCAATCCTTACTAGCAATGAGCATGTCGTCAACATATAGGATCAGATGGATTCGGAACTTGTCGGCCAGTTGCCGAATATACATACATGGATCAAAGTTCGATCAATTGTAACTAAGTTGCCAAATGTAGGTATCAAATTTCTGATACCACATTCGCAGCACTTGCGTTAGGCCATACAAGCTCTTCTTCAACTTATAGACAAAGTGGCCTTACTCCCCCGTCGTCGTGAAGCCAACCAGTTGAGACATGTAAATGTCTTCGTCAAGATCTTCGTGTAGGAAGGTTGTCTTGACATAGAGTTGTTCAAGCTCTAAGTCTTCCATCGCCACAACCCCGAGTAGGAGCTTGAGGGTGGTCATCTTGACTACACGAGAGAAGATCTTGCCATAACCAGCCCCGTGTTCTTGCTTAAACCCTTTGGCAACAAGACGAGTTTTGTACTTAGATTGTTCCGAACCGGATACGTACTTGTATCGGTAGACCCACTTACAAGGCAACGGTTTCCGTGCAACTGGTAGTTCGACCAACTCCCATGTGTTATTTTCGTTGATCGAGTTCATCTTAGATCGAATGGCTTCTAGCCATGTGTCGACGGCCGATGCAACTATAACTTTCTCATAGGAGCTTGGTTTGCCTGCATCCATGTAATGAACGTAGTCAAGACCTGGTTGATAAAACTCTGTCAGCCTACGGACTCGTCCGGATCTTTTTGTTGCCAATTTTTTTGGTTCATATTCTTCGATAAACGTGTGTTGCTGATAGACATTTTTTGAACCATTTTCATAAGGAGTTTGTTGAGGTGATCTATTGTGGCAATTGTTATGCGTTTGTGTCAGATCATCCTCTCCTCGGGAGTGATTGACCGGTGTTTTGATGCCTTAGTTGGTTCTTATTGATTTTTGCCTACACCGTATCTATTTCTTACTGATATCTGTCTACCAATCTACAACGGACGAAGTACACAAAGGTGGCAATAAAACCTTAAATGGACAAAACATTGAATTCTCTCACTCATTATTTTTATCACTAGTATCCAAAACAAGAGAAAGTAACCAAGACCTTCACTGTTGAACACAACAATAGCCATGAAGATATTGCATTAAATCAATTAAAAATAGATTCCATGCATTACATGATACTAATAGACTATTTCAGTAAAACCAATTTTCCAGTTTTGGCAGTTATACCATATCAGTGGATTGGTTTCTTGCCTTTCAGTAAACCAAACTGGTTCAAAATTTTCTCGTGATGATCAGTAAATTGGTTTCTTGCCATTCAGCAAGTCAAGCAAGTAGTCCAAGATTCGCTCACCATCCTCACGTAAACCAGAATGCATATACTCGTTAGTTACCCATAACCTAGCTCCAGCAATCTCATTTGCTGTTTCTTCTGATATACGAAAGTCGACATACATATCTTCATAATATGCTACTGCAGCTACTGGCACCTGAAAAGAATAGAAAGAAATGCCACTTCATCAAGACAAACTAAATGCTGCTTGGAGAAACAGAAGCTTCAATGCAATTGAGGCAGTCAAAAAAAATGTTAGTGATGACATGCGTGCAAATGTGGCCTATATGCTCTTCATAGGGAATATATACTGCTTTTCTTGAGATAACGCTATCCAAGTGATTAGCAGGATTTTTCACTGAAAACCAGGGTTCTCTACTTCATCTGAGAAGACAAAAAAGTACAGGTAGCCATTACATTCAATACATATGCATGTGTAAGTACATACATACACACACACACACACACACACATTATATACACATCTGAAGACATACAGGCAACCAAGACTTGGAAATGATACAGAACAATGGACCTGTGATCATGGACAAAAAAACTTTTAGAGCTTCTTTTTAGTGTAGCAAACTAACAGATATAACACCAGTCATGGCTAGTGGAAAAGTCATCCTTAACAGACTAATTTACTCTTTTGCTTCTGTTAGAAACTAAAGATATGAAAGTTTTGGCAATCTACATTTCAATTTGGAAAGGACAAATAAGATATGAAAGTTTTAGTAAGATCATGGAAGTAATGTGGTCGCAATTAACAAAAAACATACAGCAAATCTTATTTATGAAAACCTAAAAATCAGATGCTTACTCTGTTTGCATTTAGAGCTTGTCTGTCATATAACACAGGCCAATCTTCTTTGGCTGCTAAGATAGCAGCTGCCTCCTTTAATGGAGCTAAAGCACTAAACTCATCAAACATCCATGGAAATACCATCTGCTTCAAACAAGCTGCCGATAGGTTATGTTCATATTGCATTAACCAATTTCCATCATTCTATTCATGTTGATAAAACAGACCTCTCCTGTGAAAAAAACAGGTCTTCCATCCTTTGCGGCCTTCAATGCATTGAAGTATCTTTCAAATTCATTTCGTACTCTGTGAGCAGCCCAATTAGATGCAGCACCCTGAAAGGATATTCATTGACACTACAAATTACTATCCTTCCATTAAATGCCTCATGCACAATACATTTCTTAGACACACTGTGATGATATACCTGGCAATATATTGATTCATGCATCAACGCATACAATGGGTTTGTATCGAAAGAGAGCCAATTCTCACACTGGACATTAGACTTGAAATCAGCATGCTGACATCATATACTTCAATAAGTAAATGCATCCATAAGTATTAATTACCTTCCGAAGGAAAGAACTACTAAGTTTCCTTTGGGACCCAGGCACAATCACAGGGTCCCATGCTGTCTCTAGCCTGCAGTTTCTTGGGCATCAGTTTTTCCAGAAGCTTATCATGATATGCAAAATAGAATCTATTAAAGGGAGGAAACCATACAAATGATAAAGGCGTTCAAAGCCTCCACTTGAACCTAATCCAGACAATCCTAAAAGTTGCAGACCACAAGAGCTTAATTTACCGCCTGTTGGTAAGTCCACCTGCCACCAAATAAAAGGAAGAACACATGAACAGTTTGAAATTACTCTTTCATGCGACTTTGAGAACAGTAAGTTGTCGAACATGCATTCTACAAATATTTCAATACTACATACTATTTCCCTTTGATATGTAGAAGGCTAGACTGTAATCAAAGTTTTGGAAATTAGCCTTTTCTGATAGCTAAAACCCACATGGTCCACTGGATTGATCCCATCCATATGCCCATGTACTCACCCTGGACCAGACCATGTTGGAGATCTTTTAAAGACAAATTATCTAATGGGAATACCAAATAACTTAGGCAGTTTTAATTAATCTCGTTATATTTGTTCTCCAAAATGAGACAGTATTTTAAAATGTGATCTCTCATTCAGTCTCATATGCCAATCTGGCCTCTTAAAATATATTAGTATATCTTCTTCTTTTTTATGAAAACAATAAAAGAAATGGTTTAAGTATGCCGAAGTATGTTCTTAGATGTTTATGACAATGTATTAGAGAGAGACCATTCCTCCAGCATTGTGAAGATGCAAGACAATTTCCTGAACTGTCTTAACAGCGTCTGGGAAACGGCTGTAGAACTTCTTATTCTGCTTGATTACATGTTTGAAACAGTTACGATACACAAGTTCTGCTGTGCAGCCTGAACCAATGGGTGGAAGACCACCAGTAAGCAGCACCTGTTTCAGCCCAGATGGAGCCAAACTGAGATATGTAACTGCACAGAATCCACCAAAGCTCTGCAAAATACAAGATGTAAGTGTATTTAAGAACAAGCTTAGATTCCAACATAGGAAGATGATTGAGTATTTCAAATCAGTCAAATTTCTGTATAAAAGAAAAGAGAACACAAACCTGTCCAAGCACAGTCCAAGGCTCTTTGGAAGGAACTAAAATATTTCTCAAATATTCAGCATCTTTTACAATACTATCAGCTCGAAAATGTTGTAGATAATCCGCCTGTTCTTGGGCAGATGGAAATTGACCCAAAGACGAAGTACTTAATGGAGTTGACAACCCTGTGCCTCTCTGTAACCCCCAAAAGAACCCATCAGAAATCCTGGTAATCATATTCTAAATGGTAAGATATTCAAAAAAGGATTCAGAGCATGCTTGGTCTAGAAGGAAGACACGAAATTCCTTGCAAGCTCTCTTTAGCCAAGCCCCAGCTTCTGAAGGACGAGGACTTTCGAAACCTGGACCCCCTTGCAAGAACAATAAGCAAGGCATTTGGTGTTCCTGTTTTCCAGCTTTCAATCCATTGGAAAACAAAAACAAGTTTAGAAAGTGAGCAGGCTCATGTATAATTATGCCTTTCTTTCACTAGATAAAATTTGCAAACAGTAACACAGAGAATAATATAAATTCTATGAATCATGATCCAGAAGTCTGTGCCACCCTTCAAACTAGCGCTTCCCTTCTAACCAGCTCTAGTATTGTAGCATGTTGTAGACAAAACCAGCCAATGCATTGCTCTAGACTAAACACCACATGGCAGAGTTTCCATTTCTCCATGCAACAGACAACAATAACACACTCATCATCAACATAGACTTTGAAAAAGTTATAATATACATTGCTTTTGCCTTCCACGAAAAAACAATATTCAGTTTCCCGTTTTACACAACCTTTATGCACAAATTTTAGCTTCCTCATTGGCACTTGAGATCATTACAAGGCAGAATTGATTGGTCATAAGAATACACAACAATGTGAATCATAAAGGAGTGTCCATGTCTGAGCTTAATGAATGTCTGGCCGAATACAAAGAATATTTTTGTTAAAATAATCAGTCGCTACCCTGCCTTGTCCCTGAAGGGTGACCCTTGTATTAAATTGCCAGCTTAAGTGAATTCAAATATCTAGGAAATCTTATCAGTGCTACTATTGTAATTCAAATAGTCACAACAGGCCTTTTCCATAATGCATATTAGGCGTTGATGGTATTTCTCATGAGCTAAACTTATGCAGACCGCCAACTATCGAGATATCAAAAGACATACACTTTTATGAGAGAGTATCAAGAAACTTTAGGCCCTGAGAGGAATCTGACAAGATGGCCAGCACCATTGGAGTAAATAAGGATGTCCTAAGCACCCACTGTCTTTGGACTATACATCAATGATATTTCAGATAGATTGGTGAATCTAGTGCAATTCTCGTCAGGGTATTTAATATACATACTTTCTCTATGAAAATGCTTATCCCTGAAGGGCACAAAAAAACATCTAGATGTTCTACTTGCATTTAGGGAAGAAAGCAATATTATTAAGACCCTTGACATAATCAAGCTTAAAATGTTTTATAATAAGTCACATATGACTAGATAGGTTGGATCATTAGATTTTATTTAGAGGGAAGCCAGTATAGTACACCAAGTCATACGTATATTTGGGAACCACCTTCACAGGATCCTTCCCTGAAAGAGGCATCCACTGGCAGATTCTCTAGAAGTGTGCAACTTGGGGAACATGTTTTTATGTGCAGTTCCAGGTATCATGCACCAAGCCGTAGTTGTTCAATACATTGGTCACACCCACACAAGTCAAATTGTATTCATCAAGCTTCACAGGGTTCTTTCACCAGAATTTGTCCCTGATTGAATGTTCAAAAGCCCGTTATATTGGGTGAAGGAATCTTTTTTCATTTGCCATTTTTTTTACTTCTCTTTTGCTTTATTTCTGTTTTTTCCTCAGAAAGAAAGAAAGATATATTAACGTCTTTTTGGCGCAGAGAGTGGACGGGCATGAGTCAGCAGATGATGTGAATGAGAATGGTGAAATGACACCCTATTTTCTTTTTCTCCACCCTGCATGATGCTTCTATAACTATTCAGCTCATTTGTAAAAGCCCCTATATGGCTTCTCATTAAAGCCATTAAAAAGTCTTAAATAAAACTTGAGAAGGCTTTAATAAGATGAACTTCAGCCCTTAAAGCCTCCTCTTTCCTTTGCACATCCCTTTCATCCTTCGAACACATGTTTCATTTTTCATTTTGCTTGCATTCTAATTCTTAGATTCGGGGACATCACAATCATTTTTATTGCTATGGATATGGATGCACTTTCCCCAGTTGAGTATAGACTATTGTCCATTTTTGGATATGTCTAAGTCAAAGAGAAATAAAGTTATGAGAACAGATATCATTAAAGTAGGCATAAAACGAACTTGGATATACCTAACAGGTCAGTTAGGCACAACCTAACCAATTATAAGTCTTTACATATGTCTCTAAATGGTTTCATTATTCAATCCAAGTTTATGCAGAAACACATGTCACATGCTTTTTGCACAAGGACAGGACAGGTCCAGACATCATCTCATTCAAGGATATATACCAGACCATGGCATTGCCCAGTCTATTATGAGTCGGAGGAAGATAGCATGTGTCTTGTTAGAGAAGGATTTGAACATCTTTGCAGAGTATGTATGGAGTGCACTGATTGAAGATGCTTTGAGCTCTTTCTTATTAAGATAAGGATGCATAGATAAATCCACTTCAGAGAGAGGTCCACAATCACATATCCACCCAGGCATATCTTTGACATTTCTTCCACAGGGATACTACCAGGGACACTATTGATGATGTTACATGTACAAGCAACCAACCAGACTGACTGAAGTTACAACTTAGAGGACTGAAGACAACTAGAGTCATAGCTCCTTTTTAACATCACTATGCCAGCTTTGACCATGACCCCAATGTTTATACCTTTATCGCTTCAAAGTCATCATCACATGCCATCTTAGAAGTCTTCCTTGTCACTTCAACCTTTCCGTATTGAATCACCACAACATGGATACTTTCTGAGGTTGACAATTTCAGTCCAAATGAGCAATTTCACTTCTAACGATCAGACACTAAACTTACATTTCAAGCTGTTAAGTTTTAGGACGCCAGAGTGGAATAATAGAATAAACAGTTGTATATTTATCAGGTTTCAAAAGTCATTATGGTTCGTTTATATATCTTTCTTACTTTCTTTCTGAATTCAAGAACTATACGGTGCTTAATTGATCTTGTTCTTTAACACAGTTTTTGCTGGATTTGGGGATTCACTACATCCCCTGCCATTCAATGGTTTTCATACATGGAAAAATATTGACTCTTGTTATATGCTTGATACCCCTACTTGCATCAGAGGTGATACCATCTCCTTTTGCCAGTAGAGATCTTCTCCACCAGAATTACTGTTGCTGGGGCATACATAAAGCAGGAAAAGAGTGTAGTTATGCAGGCTTTAGTGATCAGTAGCTCACTCACTTTCTGTAACTTCTCTCACAAAAAGTGTGATATGAGTTGAATCAGTTGATGCATGATTTAATGGCACAGGTATGTGATAATCCCGAAATGATAGGTGTGGCACTTCATACCATCGGCCAGTATGACTAGTATTAGAGCCACTGTTCCATTCTATCACTTTCTCCATTGCTATTCCTTTGGATCTGTCAAACATAAAATATTATGAGTTAGCTGCTAAGCTTCTTGTAACTATTTTTATTTTAGAAGATTATTTAACTCCATAAGAATAATGCTTTTCTCATAACTATTTGCTTTTTCTTGTGAAACTGATGCATGGATATCCAATTTATAGACAGCATTAAAAATAGGGGACGTCTACACCCACAGCCCCAAATTTCTATGTACACTCCTTTCATATAGATAATGGGATTATTTAGCTACTTTTATTTTTACTTACTTTTTTACTTAGTTACATCTATATTTTGGATTAATCTCTTGTTTGGTCTTATCGGCCATTTTGAGCACTTGAGGATGTTAATCTCTCTCTCTCTCTCTCTCTCTCTCTCTCTCTCTCTCTCTCTCTCCTTTGACACTGTGCCACATGCTCGGCATATGAAGTGGCTAGAAGCTCTTGGTGTTCCTACAGATATGCAATGGGGAATCTATGCACTCTATGAATCTGTGTCAGGGAAAGTGCGGTCTTCCAAGGGTTTGTCAGAGGCGGTAGCTAGCACAATCAAAGTGAAGCAAGGATGCCCACTATCACTCACTCTCTTCGGTCTCTATATAGATGAGGTATCACATTACATAGAGAGATTTGGGGGTTCAGGAGCACGCCCAACAGGTATAGCTATACAAATATTACTATATGCTGATTTCTGACTCTGTGGAGGGACTACAAAGACATCTAAATGCCTTAAAACTATTTTGTACAGACAAAGGTTTGTCAAACAACATGGATAAAACTAAAATGGTGGTGTTTAACACCACTCAAGCATGGGTAACAAGATCAGAACCGGAATTCTTCTTGGTAAAGGAAAAGGTGGAATACACACACTCCTACACATACCTAGGAGTAACATTTACATGGCCTAGGTTCTCTTTACATGAGGCTGCTTGTGCTCGACTTTCTCGTGGATATGCATCCCTTAGTGCTTTCGAAAGACAATGTGCACATTTGCAGTTCCAAGAGCCACGAACTAACCTGTGGTTATTTGATACACTTGTCACACCAACTCTTCTCTATGGAGTAGAAAAATGGGGACCGAGTCTTAACAAGGCAAATCATTGGAAAGATTTAGACCTTTAGTGTCAATGATTGCTCGCATGATAAGGAGCAAAGCGTCGGTGCCCCACGATATAATCCGGGCAGAGATGGGAGCAGCACCTATAATCACCGAGGCATTGTTCCGATAAGTGACATTTATCCAACGTCTTTGGGAGCTCCCTAAACGAAGGTACCCAAGGTTGCACTTATGTCATCAAGACAACTAGCTGAAAATGGAGACATTCATTGTTGGTATGCTAAAATGCAGCAATGGTTCGAGTCACATGGCATGAGTATAAATGCACTACCCCCATTCCAATATAGCTTGGACTGTCCCCATCTAAATATGACCAAAGTGGAAAAGAATAGAGTGATCCGAACTGATATTATTAACTTGGAAAACAAGATAACATGGATCAACTCTAAAATACCACTTGGTACAAAGATGGCCCACTATAAGACACGCTGCTTACACACATCGGAGGATGGATTCATCATCAGGCCACCTTATATGGACATACATCTATCCTATGCGCTCCGTAGTGTGATAGGCCAACTTCGAACTTCATCACATCAGTTACAGATTGAGGTAGGCAGATATATACGACTACCTCTAGAATAGAGGACTTGCCAATTGTGTCATCAAGGAGTGGAATCCAAAGAACACTATGTTTGTCACTGTAGTGTCTTTTATGAAATCAAAGGGAGATACCATTGCCTCTTTAAACAAGGCTTTGGCCCACTACGCAAGGTGGAGCTCAAGAGACATCGGGAAAAGTTGTTGAAGAATACAACCACACAAGCTCATCCACGAAGAACAATCACAATTTTCTTTAGCCCCATCACTCCTACTAATGCTACAAGTCAATCACGGGATACACAAATGGGCTCCCGACCAGGACATAGCAAAGGGGTTACAATTGATTGGGCAATAGCAATTTGTCGTGCACGTAAGCCCCGGCCCCATGGACCCCGACCTCGACACCCTTGTCATCGACAGATAAAAGCCATTATCTCCCGCCATCGCAGGTGTTTCGCTTCGGAGACATTTCCATTCTGGATTGACCTATGCTAGAGATCTTTCGAAGACAAAAGCTACAATATATCTAGCTTGAGAATCTCACATGTGCCGAAAACCAGATTCCCTCGTCTCTTTTTATCTTATATACTTTTATATTTACGGGGTATTATTTACTTCTTCTTTTTTGTTGTTCTCAAAGACGAGAAAACACTTAAGATGTAATCTCTTGTTTGGTCTTATAGGCCATTTTGGCCTCGTAAAAGACATTAATATTTCTTTCTTTCTCTCTCCTGCACATACCTAGGATTAACATTTACAGGGCCTAGCTTCTCCTTACAAGAGGCTACTTGTGCCCGACTTTCTCATGGATATGCAGCCCTTGGTGCTCTCAAAAGACAATGTGCACATTTGCAATTCCAAGAGCCACGAATTAAGTTGTAGTTATTTGATACACTTGTCACACCAACTTTTCTCAATGGAGTAAAAACGTGGGAACTAATTCTTAACAAGGCAAATTATTGGAAAGATTTAGAGAGACCTTTAGTGTCAATTATTGCCCGCATGTTAAGGAGCAAACCATTGGTGCTCCACGATATAATCCAGGCAAAGATGGAGCAACCCCTATAATTACCGAGGCATTGTTTTGATCAGTGACCTATATCCAATGTTGTCACATAAACGCACGTGTGTGTGCTACTCCAGCAGGACCACGGGGGACTTGGACCAAGGAGAGCGCAAGGACTAGGAAGGTGTGGACGTTAGCCGACTCGAACGCTCCTGGGAGTCGAAAGCTCGTCAAACTCAAAGGCTCTTCATACTCAAACGCTCTCCAAAGTCAAATATTTTTTCAAACTCGAAGGTTCTTCAAAGTCAGAGGACATCTAGCGTTGAAGGCTCGTCAAAGTCAAAGGCTTTCTAGAGTCAAAGGCTTCTCAGACTTGAAGGCTCTCTAGAGTCAAAGGCTTTTCAATGTCGAAGGTTTTCCAAACTCGAAGGCTCGCCAGACTCAAAGGCTAGTGGGACGCAGAGGGAGCAATGTGTCAAATGATGATTAACACGTGAGGTTAAGATCAAAATATGTGATTAGCACAAGGAACACAAGATTACCAAGGGTTTGCACAAAAAATAGGACATAAAGTGCAACTTTGAAGGCCGAAAACGATAGATTAAGAAGAAAAAGAATCCCTTTAACAAATAGGGTTACAAGTGTACATAGTGATTAGATACAATATCGGTAACGAGAAGAGTTTCATTGAACAATTAGAAGATAAACATTAGGCTTAAATGGAACAAAAGTTGGGGAGTCAGCCCCAAATGTATGAAATTTCTTAAATGTAGCAAAGGCTTCATCCTTAGATTTTACCAAATATACCCAAAGCTTCCTAGAGTACTCATCAACAAATGAAATAAAATAAAGAGCTCCCCCACAGATTTGGTGGGCATGCTGCAAATATCAGAATGAACTAGATTAAGAAGATTCGGCTTATGCGAGACACCAGAGTAGTAGGAATCCTTTACTTGCTTACCGTATTGGCATCCATTACAAAAATCAAGTTTTGATCCTTTAGCATTAAACTTGTCCAAATTACATAGTTTATCAAGGCCTTTTTGGCTCATGTGGCCAACGCTTTTATGCCATACTTCCATATGTGAATGGATTTCAACCAAAACAATAAAGTTGCCCATCAAAGATTTACAATGCAAGCAATACAAAGTTCCTTTCTTAGTACCTGTAACAATTAGCTAAGAGCCTTCGATAAGTTTCCATGACCCTTTCTCAAAGGTCCTATATCCATGCATATCCATTTGTCCAACAAACAATAAGCTTTTCTTGATGCTTGGTACATACCTTACATCATGCAAAACCAGCTCATTAGTACCATCCACTATGAGATGCATTGTGCCAATACCTTCAATAGAACAAGTATGGTTATTTCCAAGGTATATATTTCCATGGATGCCTACATCAAAGGTAGTAAACCACTCCTTAATAGGAGTAACATAGAATGATGCACCTGAATCCACAATCCATGTTTGTGACAAAGCATCATTCAGAGTAAGCAAGTCATCAATTAGTTCACTCTTTGTAATCTGCATATCATGTGCATGAATAAAAACAGAAGCACCATTAACTTCAGCATGATTTGTTGCCATAGTAGCACAAAGAATATCTTTTGCATCTAATGGTTCCTCAATGATGACACTAGAGGCCACATTGGCCTTCTCTTTGTCCTTGTCCTTAAAGATGTTATGTGCTTCATTCGCGTTGTCCTTTTTCTTCTTGTCACTTGTGTTCTTCATTCTTTCTAATTCAACTTTGTAATATCTACAATCAAGCTTCTTATGACCTTTCCTACCACATTGATAACAAGTCACTTCAGCCTTGCCTTTGCTTTTGCTCCTATTCCTGTGTACATTCTCACTTTTCTTTTCAGTTCTTCCTCTAGCCACATTAGGTGAACCAGTTTCCTCTCCACTAGCTTTCCTCCTAATTTCCTCATTCAAAATAGAACCCCTTACACCATCAAATGTAGGATTAGGGTTATTTGAGAGTGAAACAACCAATGTTTCCCACGAATCTAGTAAGGTCATCAACAGAAGATGACCTTAAGCTTATCATCAAAGGGAGGTAAACCGAAGTCATGCAATTGTGAGAGAGCACCTATAAAGGCAAATAAGTGCTCAGCTACACTTTTTGACTCATCAAGTTGCATACACACTAACTTACACATGAGATGCCCTTGATTTACAAGAGTGGTAATTTCATAAGTAGCTTTCAGCTTCTCCCAAACCTCAAAAGCAGTTGTGAGGCCCTTCAGATCCATTAAGATCTCACCTGATACAACCATCTTAATGTAAGTGGTGCCCTTCTTATTTAGTTTCATCCATGCTACATCTGTCATTTCTTCAAGCTTGACTTCAAGAAGTGCCCCTTCATAATCTTTAAGAAAGAGAATGCCTAACATTCTCTCTTTCCATAAATCAAAACCACTAACTTCAAATCTCTTGATCTCAAACAAGCTTTTGAGATCAGATGAGGTAGTTGTTATGTTTACACTTCACAGTTTAAAATCAAATTCGCCAAAAAAGGTAAAATCACCTTTTGTTTTGTGCACAATCACCTGATGAGACAGAAATTATTCACAATGAAACTCTCTTGCTATGATACCAATTGAAAGAGATAATGATGGTGTGGTCAGATCCAAAACACCAAGGGAGTTTATTGTTATGCGAGGAGAGAAATTAGAGAAAACTATGCAGAAAATGGAGAGGAAACCCTAGCCACTAAAAGTCGTTTGTTCATTATGAGAGGTTTGGGACCAATTAATATTGATAAGTAGCTTTTGGGCCATTCTTGGCATGTTCACACATGGCCAATGACCAAAAGTTATAAAAATAATGTAAATGTCTATAACCCCTCAAATTGGGGCCAAAGATACAATAAAAGTATGCCTAGAAAGCTCTCGACGAAGACGATTTCTCCATAAACTTGAGGAAAATTCGGAAGCTCATCAAATTTTCACATGACATCATTTACAACCGATTATTTGGAGACTAGAATCTCTTGTTAGGATTGTAACCCTTCTCCTACAAGTCAAAACCTAGTAGCCTCTTACGTGCCCACACATAATCATGGTTGATTACCATAGGACCGTCCAATAAGGCTGGAGATAGGACCATTATGGAATATGTCCAAAGTTGTTATGCATGGGACTAGGCCTTTTAGGAAGGACCTAGCTACCCCATTTGGTACTCTTCATCGATTCTCTGATTCAATCTCACGCCTATTCATGGGAATCTGAAATGCCACCTCCATCACAAAGCAATAATTTTCTTGAGCTAGATAACATGCCTCTGACTTGGTACAATACATGTTATGCATCCAACTATCTGGTTAGATATGGAATTGGGTGGAAAGCATCGCACTAACTAAAGGGCGTCAGTTTGGAAGTTTGGTTATGAGGAGGGTTAATCTCTGGCTGTCTTATTTTGATAATCATAGACATAATTAGCATAAATAAGTTACCCTTTGCTAAGTAAACTTGATCATTTGCATGGAAAATGATGTCAAAAGCCATGCGCTGCATTATGCATCTAGCTAATCATTGTGTCTTGCTCTAGGGATCAATTGGGCTCTAGAGTTCTGTTTTGATGACAGGATGGATTTATATTTTAATTATTTATTCCGCATCCTTGACCCTGACATGGAAAAGCATATCAAAAAATCAATGGTTCATGTAGATTTCCATATGAGATCAATATATAAGGTTGCAAGAAGTTGCAAGACACATGTTAAGTGTTTCCGCTAAGATTTTTCAATAATCTTATGACTAGTTTTTTATTTTGTTTTTGTTTGAATATTGGCATTTTGATGTTCATGCTGGTAATTAGTATCACATTATGTTAATTCCTTATTAGGGACCCATTTCGTATAGAGAAGCATGTGAGAAGATCATATGCAAGCTGAAAACAGATGTTGAGCCTTTTCATAGAGACGACGATGGTCAGTAAACCCACGACTAATTTTATTTGAATAGTGGCTTCTCTAATCAGATTTCGCCATAGTTAACAGACCCAGTTTCAACAACACGGGGAAGAGAACATACCTGTCTTGCTGAGAGCAAAAGAAAACGATCTTGGTGGTGTTGGAGAAGCGAGGTCTTGGCGTAGTTAAACTGGGAAAACGAAAAAATGTAGTAGTTCCACTCCCACAAGAGGATCTTCCTACTAATGTAATAATCAATGGTGTCATTGTTCCCTCTGTATAAAAATAAATAAATAAAGTCTCTCTTGCACTCTACACTCTACATATCCCACCCGCCTCATATTGGCCTTCTTTGGGTCTGATCCCTCGGACCGCACTTTTCTTGTCCATCATCTCTTATTTCATGTTTTGTCTTGCTCTTGCTTCTCGTGGGTTCGATCCTCTTGACCCCACTTTCCTTCTCTATATGATCGCTCATTTCATTTCCTTGTCGAAGCTCACTTGATAGTCTGCACACAGGAAAAAAAAAGAAAAAAAAGATCGTTGTTCCCCATGTAGAAAAGGTTCGCTCTATAGCCTGCCTTGCTTTCGTTGGTCTTGCTTTGGGTCTGATCCTTTGTAGTGCCTCAGTTCAATCCTGACTATATGAGGGTTAATTCCAAATTATAACCCACGTCGAACTCATAGTGAATATGGAAACACCCCATGATAACTGCCCATCCTTGCAACTTTGTCAACCTACAACACCTCAGAGTTCTCGAGGGCTATGAGATAATTGTGATTCCCTTCCATTAATGTTACAAGTCTATGCTTTGCACCCTCTTACTTTGGGGAATTATGATGCACAAACATCCAATATACATAAGGGGTCTTCAACAAATTTTGTGCCCTCTTCATTGGCTTGCTTTGTGAACAAATTTGAACAATGGCAATCGATATGAAAAGGCGAAACCCAATCCAACATGTTTTGCACTATTGTACACAAACTCGAGGAAAGGGAAGTAATCCTCCCAACCCCTTTGTGTGCATGAAGGTTATGTGCTAATACATTATTAACATATTCAAATTGGCCACCTTAATATAATATATTAGGTTCTAGAAAATGTCAACATTGTGCTCAATTGTGCCCTTGACCATAAGTTGACAACAAATGTTTTATCGCAATCCATTATGATTTGCGTTGAGTACCCCCATTCAAATAACAGGATAGTCAACAAACTTATTTATGAGCGTATGACTTCAACGTGTACTTTTCATGCTTGTAACCTTGTTCATATTAATACATATATCCACCCTTGTTATTTGTAGGTTGTTGGCAAACCATCAACAAAATCCAAAAGAATCTTTTCTGAAAGTCTGCAATTTTAGTTCAATATTTATTTAAAGTTTAGATTTTTTGAAGGACTAGGGATTTGAAGGTTTCAAAACAAATTCATCATAAAAACTCGATGCACAACATCAAATATCCACCAAAACTCGATATTACGCATCAACTCTCAGATTTGTTGTCAACTTTGATTTTAATGTTTTTAACTTTTAGAAGGGAAATATGATGAATGTGCTAGAAAAAAAGTTAGTTATGTTTACGAGGGTCAAATGACCACCCATTCACATGTTTCTGAAAAGCGTTGGCCACTAATTATCTTCAACTCACTAAAGGGTTTGCTCACTTGTCCCAATATTATAAATAAAACTAGATGTATGAAATAACTTATTCTTCCTAACCATTTACACAAGTATTCAACAATATTCCAATTAAAGTAATAATGGGATAAGCAGAACATGGTTATGGTGATGAAACATGTAAGAGCTTTTCGGAGATGTAGCATAGAGGCATCCAACCAAATGCTTTCAAATTTGTGGTTGCCTTGAAAGTTTATGTTAGCAACATAAGAGCAATTTAGAAGGGATGTGAAATTCATGTTGAGATTGAAAGGAAGGGATTGTTGGATGAACACATTAGTCTTGAATATGCAGAACATGAACAAGATTGGCTAGAAAGATTGGCTACGGCCATTCGGCGCGAATATACAATATTCATTGTAATAGTGAACTATTTTGTATATTGCCTTTCACCACTCTAATTTTAATACCAATGGAGGATAACTTTTTATGATGATTATTTTTTAATTCTTCCTAACATAAAAAATTGGCACAACAACTAGATCAATATATTCTTCCATGGGTGTTTTGACTCATTGCCTTGCCAATTAGAATTTGGTTTATAGTATATACTTATTAGTTTATTCGATCTTTTTTAATTATATTTATGTATAATATCGTTGTTTAATGTAGTCAATAATGTTTCGCACCATGAACTTCACGAGTTATGAAAGGTTGGTGGCGTTGATTTTCCAAGTTTTGAAATATAACTACAAAAACATTTTGATATTCTTCAAAATCAATTTTATTTCTAAGGGTTTCTCAAATTTAAGTATTGTTAAAAGTGATATTTCCAAATACATAAATATAGACTTTTTTTACAATGTGCAAGGAGCCTTTAATAAGAAGTATGTACCATGACTTGTTGCAATAAATTTGAAGATGTCTCATCAAGAATTATTGAGATGGAGACTTTGGATATAGTTCCCTAGTCGAGGATCCCAAATACATGGTTACAAGTACAACCCTCCTTGCACCAGAAGATATTACAATTTTCTTTAAATACCTTGTGTGAATAGGGAGAGACATTTTCATTAGGCAAGGATGTGTCATTCCTACTTAGCTATGTTAGCAGGCTTCATGCATGTATTGGGCACAACTATTTGAAATGTTTTTTTTTTTTTCCAAAAGAAAACTCCTTCCATTAGTTATAAACTATTTGAAATGTTTTTGATCATTATATATCATCAACCCATGAGTAGTTTGATTTCAACATATCTATCATATGCAAGACTCAAGTAGTCTATTGGTTTCATTCATGTTCACGCTTGCTTTTTTTGCAATTGTGTAGTTGACATATGCATTGGGTATTCATTTGATATATAATGATAAGTTCTCACAACCCATGTTTATTTTGTCACCTACAAAATGAGAGACCAAAGGCAATCATTGAGATGTTACCTTTGGTGCAATCTCTAAAGTGCAAAATGTAATATTAAGAATAATCAATCTCCCATACACATGGAGACCTTCACCATCATACCAATTTCATCAATTCAGACCCTATGAATTTTGTGGGATGCATCCACAAGCTCTTAAAGGGATACCAAGGAAAGGAAACAAGCCTTCTGCAGAGGACGAGGTAATTTTCATCTTCACTTTGATTTTCATACTCGGTGAGCTGGTATGATAATAAACATCCCATCATTTGTTCATCCCATAATGTGTGCTTCTTCAAAACATTGTAAGCCCTGCTTAAATATAGGATGTTCACAAACATCCTTACTTTGTCCTTATACAATCCTTAGAACTATAGGCGAAGTTAGCAAATGTTTCGTAGAAATCGATATACAAAGGTTTTGGAAAGAGACAGAGAAAAGAAATGGTCGAGGTATATAGATCCACGCTCACTGTATTGCAAGCGAGTGATATAAGATGCATCTCTCCCAAGGGAGTATTGTGTGATGCATACGGTTTGATATAATTATTATACAACAGATGATGAAAGCATAGTCTCACGAAAAGCGCGATGACGGAAACATAGGTTGTCATGAAAGAGTGTGCTACAGAAGGGTTCAGGTCAATTAACCACCAGCCTCAACATCTACTAGAGCTAGAGATCCTGCCTGTGGGTGATGCTGACCTGTAGGCTGGTGAGTGTGTTCCGGCTCCGGCTCCGGCTCCGGCTGCTCGGACACAGCCATGCCCCGTCCCACCATTAATATCCCGATTGCTCGATCGCGAGACCGGGCTGCTGTTGCTCCAGCACCCCCTCTCATCTCCATGTAGCTGTGATACTGGACGATGAAAGCATTGCAGCTGAAGGCCAGGCCGAACCCAGAGCAGGACGCGAGTAGGATCGCCAGAAAAGCCGGCTTCACACCGATCTGCGCAGTTACACAAAAAGTCCCCAAAATTTGCCTTTTTTTCTTTTTGCATTTGATACCCATTACAAGCAAAAATGCAGCAAATTCAGAAGATTTTGAAAAAAGAAAGAAAGTGGGTGGAGATTAACTAATCATATTCAAAATACCAATGAATAAAACAGGTGAGTAAGCAGTACAACAAGCCCGAATTGGAATACCGCATAAATCCAGATGTACTTTTTCACTGTCAAAAAACATTACAACTGCAGTCTTTCAAGTAGAGGCTTCATCAATCACTTCATCAGGAAGAAAAGCAATTCGGTTAAGCAATGAAATTAGATTTTTAAGAGACATTTGAAAGCTTAACTAGCTTGTCTTTCCACAGACTCACCAACAGTAGATGCTACGATGGAACCCAGAATACCAAGGACACAAGCGAATGGCAATGCAATAACCAGTGCACCTGAGCCCATATTGACCAGCATTTGCTCAAGAAAACAGAAGTAACCAAGCATGCTAATCATTATAAGTACTGGTATATCTTGCCAAACCCTGCACAGAGTGTGAAGACATAGACAAATTAGAACGTGATAACATTAATAATCACATATGATCCATTGGATAATGAATTACATGTGGTTGCACATATTAGAGTACTGGCCAAAGATTTCCACAAGTAACAACATGGATATGCATACTCGTTTTGTACAATGAGACCTATCGAAAATATTTTCTGTGAGACATCAATTCATAGGTAGCTCTTGCATGCACTCTGTTTGTGTATCTGTTCATCAGCCAATTTCACTTTCGGTATTCAACACCTATACAATATTTCCTAGAGTGTAATCAGAACAAAACATTATGGGAATACTTGTTTCATCCATGATATCCCTTCACAAGGCCTTTAGAAATAATCACAACCTTAACATTAAAATCACTATGTGAGGTTAGCAAATTATAGGCATTTATCTAACATGCAGGAAGGATTTCAGGAAACCTGATAAAGAAAGAAAAACAAATTGGCTTAGTAGAAGTCAGGTTATGACCAGTAGCTAACAATTGACATACCGTTCCGTAGTTTGATGAGATACTTGAATAAAGGAGGCAGCACGACTGGGAACTCTGAGCAGAGTAACAGGTAAGTTTTGGACCTCGTGACCACAGACATCGCAAGTACCATTTCCTTTAATCCCAAACCACCTCATTGCACACTCCTGATGAGCCAATGCTAATTCACCTTTGCAAGCACATTCCAGCTTCAGGGTTTTCCCTTCTTCGTTCAAATCGTCCAAACAGATTCTGCATACTGCCTCCTCTTCTGGAATCTCCTCCTCACCTCCCCCTGTGGTAAAGGTAACCAGCCACACACACCAGTACAAATATATATAACACATGCTATATAATACTATAATGGAGGACTGAAGCACTAAGTGTGACATGTTCACAAATTTAGTGTAGAGTTTAGTCTGTTTCACCCTCTGCACCATGTGCTTTTCGAGAATTGGGCGTTGCCAGCTCCACTGCACTTGCTGAATATACTCGTGGAGTAGACAGCTTGACAAGTATTGTCCCCCCTCCTGATGTCATGCGTCGCAAACTGTTAGCTTTCTGCACTGGAACCGAGAGGGATCGTGCAATACTTCCTCCTCTCACGCTACTCCTCTACAGAATTAAAACATGATGGAAGTACTGAGATTTAGAAAAAAGATTCAAAACTGGTGACTGTACAAAATGATGAATTGGGATAGATGAATGAATAGGTCTTACACTGGATTGTGGTGAAAATTCGGGTGGAAGACCACCTCGAACAGATCCAGCCGAATCAGAACGAGGCGATGTAGAATCCAACAACATATGGGACAGTGGCAATGAAGATGTTCTTCTTGTAGATAAAGGCCTAAGAACATGGGTCTGGAAAAAGGACCCTGAAGGTAATAACTGCTTATTCTCACGTTCCGTATTGACGTCGCTAGCAGGTGTTTTCATTAATTTAGAAGAAGACCTCGGCAGTAATTGTTTGCTATACGATTTGTACCCCTTGGTAGCAGGGTTCGGAAGTAGTAGTTTTTGAGATACAGAGTTAGGATCAGAGAATTCAGGCATCTCATGATGTGTAGTGGATGGTATTATATCCAGGAGCACATCTTTCCGGGGCACCATCAGGCCCTCCGGTACTGTATCTGAGCTTTCTGCTATCTGAACCCAAAAAAATATTGGAAACAAATGATGATATAGCATCAAAAAATAGGAAATAGGGAGAATGGGCACATTAATATTAAGCTCCATACATCCTACTTGTCCTCAATCATATATTTCTACGTGTCCAAATCTGTTACAGATGACCAGACCCTAGCTGGAAGATTGTTTAGCTTTTAGACATTAATAATAACCACAGAACTCCTTGGATTCGTGTGTTAGCTGCAATAGTAAATCTTTTAGATGCAGAAGACTTTCCTATTGAAACTCCAAATTACAATTAATTCTGATGGCTAACTTCCCTGGTTGAAGAACACGTATACATGACAATAGATAGTGATATTCTGGAATAATGAAGCGATTGGAATCAATCAAACATAAGGTCAAAAACAAAGAGCAAATATCTAAAAGAATGGCATTCTATCTGCATGTATTTTGCTTTCCCTCTAACACTGCCCATCTCGATGGAGGAATGAGAACAATGTTCCAACTTCCAAGTTCAAACCAGTACAGATGTGGAGGAACTCAGTATGTATTATTCTAATAAAAACTTCAAAGCAACTAGACTACAATACACTCATAATGTAATAAATATTTTATCTAAGCAATGTTGATTGTGCACAACTACCATGGTCAAAAATCTGTATCTACATATAATAGATACACATGTGCACATACATGCACGTATACAGACATCAAATCTATTGAAATATTTTTAAGTTATGATATCACAAACGTAACTCTGCATTAGAAGTAGATGAGATTCGTTAGATACATCAGATTCCAACTGAACAACCATATAGATGAGTTCCATTCTGAATTGTTCAATGTTTACAAGGATTAGTACAATGGCCACATATCATCATTTTGTAAGAGGACCCCAATTCCCAAATCCAGATTCCTAAAGCAAAACCACATCCCAAACCCCTCTTAGCATTATCCGGTCAGACCATATTTAACGTGAAATTCTGATTTGAAATTTTGACTGTAAATAATCCTCTCAAATACCACACATACGGTGAGCATTCATGTTAGGTGTTTTCCTCGAGCCGATTGTGCAAAACCTTCAGGTTTTATATGGAAATGGTTACTCATCCATGAACATCTTTACATTCTCAACTTCTGAGGTTGAAGATAGTCTATGTTCAATTATTTGCTTGCTTGTTTGTTTGGTGAATTTTAATGCCACTTCTAGAGTTTTTATTGAGCTTTTCCTCTAGTACCTCATACCGTACTCATCAATTTATCTTCAAATGATGCTTAAGTTTGAGTAATTTTTCCTAATTGAGAAAGGAATTTATTGGCACTTACTTCATGATGATGCCTATGAGAATCATGTGGATCCGGTTGTGTGGATTCCATTGTTAGTTGAGAAGAAGAAGACGCAGGCGAGGATGTGGGTTTACTCAAGTCGACATTGCTGTGGGTTCGCTCAATCTGGAACAGATAACATAATTCTTCACTAAATTCTGAGCAGATAGCATAATTGTTCACTCAATCGAGAGTAGAAAACATCTTCTTCTTTTTTCCTGAAGAGAAAGAAAGGGCTCCGTAATTGATAATCACAAAAGATATATAGTTTACACAGCTGTGGCAGTTGATTCTATGTCAAATCTGCAGGGTGAGAGATGGATTGAACGAAGACCATTCCCGTCTTTTCTCTCATCTCTCCCCCCCTCCTCCCCTCCCCTCCTCTGTCGACTGTATGATGAGAGGGAGGGCCCATCGGGGAGAGGGCCATTGCCCAAAGGGCATTTACTCTGCAACAAGAAATACAGATAGCACAGAGTAAATGCGCTCGCTATCTGTGTGTAGTGAAGAATTGAATGGGAATTGGGATCAATGAATTGCTCTCATCACACGTATACGTATACGTATACCTCTATCTATTATATGATATACATGTATACGTATACGTATACCTATATCAATATGTATGTGTATATCATATATGTATATTATATATATGTATATGTATATGCTTTTGTTTGAAAATAACTATTTTAACCCTCTTCCTGAATTCACCCCTCCCATCCTTTTCTAAGCCATCATGATGATTCATGGCCCATCTCTGGCAGTGCCTCGCCCGTATGTGTAGTTATTATATGTCATTCCGAGAAGAGGCTTCTGCCAATACCGTACTCTCGTCTCGTTCCTTCAGAAATATACTCGAATATACCTTTGTCGAGTTGGTTGGCTGCGCTTTTCCTGCCCCAACCAGTTGTAAGGAGTGAGAGGCTATGCTCTCACTCGGCCCAAAACATCTATGTTTTAGATTAATCGCTCATCGATTCTATTTATTAACGCTTGACATTTGAGATAGAATCAGATACAACCTTTGGCCTGTTGCTTTGTTTAAGGCTTGTAGCATTAGAAGCCTTTGTAATTCCAAAGCGCTTTCGTAGAGTTGGTCTTATATACATATATATTGTCTATGCTCTTTGGAACTTTTCTCATATTTATGTATGTATGCTCTTCAGGTGATTCCTAGTTACAATTTGAAACAACTTGGGAGGCGTGTTGAAAACCAACACCATGCCTTTTATCCATTGAATAGACCACCACTATATCATGCTCACATATTTATTCTCCCTTGTCTATTTTATGTTATAACTCTTGTGGTGTACCTGCCATGCGTTTATCATATTTGTAGTGACCGACTTTTGAGGAAAATTTACAATTCAAAATTCATAAGGATCTTAACAAACTTGTGTATTTCCTCCTATTTGAAAGGAATGCTTCATGTCAAACATCCTTAAAAGGTAATTGGTTTCTAGTCAACATGATTAAATTACACTATAAGTTTCTAGTTTCTCTTTCCAAAAACATCTCTTAAGACAGAGATTAAGTGTTTGAGGTGTTTTCATATAAGGATGTATTCAAGTATCCACTTTAACCTCCTTTACTTTATTAACTAATTCTTGTTGATCTATTTGTCCCGCACATAGGCCTCCCAACCTTTATAATACAAATTGTTACTTACACACTCTTGTCTATGTACTTTTAGATAAATTAAAATATATCATAATAAAGTTATATGTAGGACAACAATTTTTAATGTAATTATATCTACTTTTAGATTGTTAACAAATACTTCCAACATAAAGAACATTTGAGAAAATAGTCCAATTTATAGAATTAAGTGTTTGGAAGTTTAATATTTCATATGAATTCAATATCAAATCATTGTCATCCTCTTCATTGACACCAGCCTTTTGTGATGCTTTTTCTTGTGTCATATCTGACACATGCCACTATCAAATGACCTCACAGTCACCATTGTTTTGCTTATGAAATTATTAACAAACATGGTATTTTAACTAAAAGTTTGGGTAATGATGTAACAAAGTAGAGAAAATCATGTATACCAAATTGGAGTAATGAAAATAATTATCACATATAACATTATGCTCAATAGTAAGTACTAGGCTAAAAATAACATACAACAAGATTAATAAAGAGGATTGCATTGTGGTTGGAAACAAAAGATAATTCATTGACGACTATAGTAAACATTGATTATATTTTAGAGATTGGAAACACAAGTTGTCACAATAAACTTTGTCACTAATTTGGTTTGTTGTTTCACCTTAGTTATTTTATGGTAGTGTCAACCTTACCTTCTAAAATAAACGGTTCATAAAAGCACAATATGAAAATATAATATCATAATGCCTTTATTTATAAATAAGAACCCCAATTTCTAAATTAAAAACACCTCTTTGGAAAACGATAAAAACATAGTATGAAAATATAATATCACAATGCCTTTACTCTTAAATAAGAACCACAAATTGTAACAAAAATGGTTCCATGTGGAAATTCATGGAGTCAAAGGAACAAGCATGACTAGGATCGCTAAAATCATGGGGTCTCCTTATTTGAAGATGCAAGTATAAAAACATGTGAAGGGAAGAATAAGGATCAATGTATGCAGTTTGAAGACATAGTGGTAAAGAAGGATTGATAATGTGACCAACATAAGGGAAAAGGGGTATCGTTTGCCACAAAGGACTATGGGATAAGAAACATTGGAATGCCCTTATATAAATATTAAAGATAGAAAGGGAAGAGAAAGAGGTAAACCTCAAATATTGTCCTAAAGCATGTTGTTTTGTAGAAAGACCTTCCAAAGTTTAGCAAAGGAATGGCATAACAATGGCATGATCCTTGTGTAATTAGGTATATTGCATGTCATAATGATAATAATGAGATTGTGTTTTGAAGCTTACCATATATAACCATATATTATTTGCAATGTAGGGGACATCCTTAATGAGAGCTATTAGTGTGTTGATCGACGAACTAACACTGAGTAAGCATGACAATGAAGGACACATGTGGTAGGTGATCCACAATTTCGACCAACTCACAAAGGATCCCAAGTTGGATTACTCTACACCGAGGAATGCATCCCACCAAAAGGAATCTTCTAAGTAGCATGCACATGTGTTACTTGCGAGATGTGACTTGAAACTGTGTCATTGATACACTCTAAACAACAACTTGTTATTGCATTGGTACTCCAAGGTTGAACTTCGGTGAACCTACTAGGATCACAACATTGAACAAGTTTGGTCATGGCACAATCATCTGAACAACAATGCATGCCTTTTGCAAACCAAGAAATGGTATCCAAGTGATCCACAATGTGCCTACTTTTTTGGCAAATTGATGATGAACCTTGATTTTCACGTGATCAAGTGGCTTCATCGAGGACAATGACTAAGCTAAATGAGATTAAGAGGGACAAACTCTTTAATATGTGTTGAAGAAAGCAATAAATTGGCATTATCATGTCCAATATTTGCCCAATAAGTTCAACAACTTTAATTCATTGGGTAATATGTTACTTTATAAAAATATAGTTCATATCTATGTACAAACTTAGACAAGAGGATTGAGCAATGGAATTATCTATCCACAATGTTGAGAACATGAAAGCGCATGGAGGACGTAGGTAAACAACTATGTGAATGGTTAATTGACATCTCAAATCTAGGTATAAGTGTTGTCGTCAATACTAGAACATGGAAATTGACTAGAACTCGATGACATGGTGGATGAGGCAATTAGACAAGCATATGTCATGCACGTAATGTTGAGAAGTTACAAAGAAGAGAGAGTGATAATGTGATGCGCCATCTCAAAATAATCAAAACTACTTAGATTAAAGGGGCTCCTATAACAAAATGAGAGAGAAAAGAACAAAGCAATGCATATTCTCTCAATTTCGATCATAACACAATAACTAGACTTGTGAAAAACAAAGAAAAACACCTCAAAAAGGCATGAGGAGCCCATATCAAACATATGGTGCAACTAGAGTTAGATTATTGACTTGATGCAAGTATTTGGAACTCCTCTCACATGTGCCATTTGCATGACATGGGATCACTCAATTGAGTGTCGCAAGTATAATCCATAGTGTTGACTATTGACACGCAACAAATCAAGTGTGTACCTAGGAATAAAGTGGACTCCCAAGGCAAGTGCAAGTGCAAAGTTGTGTTGGTTTTGTTGGTTGCGCCATTGTGGCCAATGATATTTTCCACCTTGATGTTGATTGAATGGAATAATGTAAAGCCCTTCCCAAATGCACGATTTGCATGATGTATGATAAGTTGATAGAGCACCATATGATCCATGATGTCAACCCCTGGTAGTGTAACAAATCAAAGTGAATGGTCCACTTTACTCTTGGTAACATAAGCGTAGAGTAGACCCATAAGGCCAATGCAATCATGGATGGTCGTTGAGGTTGTATGCAATGGTGGGGTAACCAAGAAAGTAAACACCACCAACTTTCCATGATTGCACGTACTATAAACAAACAATGGAGATTGTTAGGCACATGCATCTACTATGGAAAATTGTCCCATAAAAGGATTCAAATGCATCCTACAATGATTACACAAAATGGACATCAACAATAGAGGGATATGTTGGCAATCATCATCATCCATCTAAAAGGAGACACACGCGTTGATGGTGATGACAAGGGGTTGTGGAGTGACAACATGTGAGGAGGAGACAACAAAATAGAACGAACCATGCATTGTTGGATGGCTTGAGTAGAAACTAGTTGAAGGTCAACCACAATGAATGTTGGAGGTATGAAGACCATATAAGAAAAAATGTGAACAATTAAATGAAGAAGGAAAGAGAAGGAAAATAATTGAATTTTTTTTGGGTGAACTCACACGAGGAATTACAAACATGGTTGAAATACATTGGTCACACACAAATTTGTTTTCCTAATTTGAACATGCAAATAAACTTTTAACATTTTTCTAATTTGAACATAGGCTAATAACTTTTAAACTTCTTTCTAATTTGAATGTAGGCTAATAACTTTTAAACATTTTTGGACATGTTACATAAACTTATCCCAAAGCAAAGACACTTTCTGATTCCACCCTAACATTCTCATACAAAAAAACTAAAAATGTTCTTTGGTCACTAACTTTGAAAAAATAATATCGCGTATCTTTAAAGGATGGATACACTAAAGTTGTGAGTGTTGTTGAAGAAGACTGAAAAAACATTTGAAAGTGAGGATCGGAAATTATAGGTCCATCAAAACCATAGTCTCACCAATTGAACAGTATCTACATGCCACAAAAGTTGTGAATGTTGTTGGAGAAGACCGAAAAAACTTTTGAAAGTGGGGCTCAGACATTGTAGGTCCATCGAAACCACAATCTCACTAATTGAACATTAGCTACATGCTAGTGGAAAATGGACCCATTTATAGGTAGTTCAAAACCAAGGCATTGTCTACAATGTACATGTTTCCTTTGAGATCGTGATTTGAATTGGCAAAATCATAGGCTTAATGATCGATCAAGGTGGCATTTCTACATATAAATAATATGTGCTAGCACATAAGCAAGTTATTGGCTTAGTACTATCGACATGCGAAAGATAAACACATCCTTCAAAGGCTAATGTTTGACTACAAATTGGATTACTCTAGAATAAACTCTTATATGCTCAACAAGCCTTCTTGAATTTGTATGAGACTTGCCCATCTAGTCCACACCACATTTCTTGCAAGGTGCAACAATGTATAGAAAAATGTTGCATGCTCTTCATTAGTGTAGCATTTTACTAATTGTGTCATACTAGAAAATTCTTATATTTATATAAACCCTCATGTTGAAAGACATCTAACTAATTACGTAACTAAGTAACTAACTATATATACATTATTACATATATATATATATATATATATATATATTCATTCCCGTCCATATTTTGTGCATTCTATACTACAACCATGACTCATGAATTTATTCATCTATTTGAAATGGCATGGGTCCTCCTTGTTGATAATACAACAAGTTAGAAATAGTTTTTGTATACGAAGGAAAAACTTTATTGCAAAACATGTATACACCATCATCATATAAAATGGCTAACATTTGAATATGAAACAACTTCATTTCATCAAATATCTGGTCCTTTTTCTTATCACTTTGAATTCATTTTCCAGTGTCACGAAGTTACGCATGCATGTGTGAAATCTGAGCAGAACCACCGAGGACTTGAACAAGACAGGATGGGTGACTCAAAGGCTCGTCAGAAGTGAAAGCTCCTAGGAGTTGAAAGATCGGTAGAGTCGAAGGTTCCTCAAAGTTGAAACATCATTAGAGTTGAAGGTTGTTCAAACTTGAAGGCTCGTTAGAGTTGAGGATAAGGCGGAGTTGAAGATAAATCTGAGTTGATGGGAAGACAAAGTCGAAGGATCATTAGACTCAAAGGTTTTGTAAAGTCAAAGGTAAATAAGAGTTGATGTGTACAACAATGAGTTGAACAATGATTAATGCATGATATTATGAATGAAACATGCATTTAGCCCAAAGAATATGTGATTAGGAAGAGATCTCATGATATTAAGTCCAAATATGCTAGGTTAAGAAATAAATTCTCATTATACAATAGGGATTACACATTTTGGGGTAAATGAATACAACAGTGGTAATTCGTCAAAATGAGCTAAGAACCCTATTATTCAAAATGAAGAAGAAAATGTAATCATAAGATCTCACCCTATTACTTCACGAGGAGATCCTTGAGTTTCGATGCAACCTCCCAACAACGACATCCATGTTGCCTCTTGTAAATGTTGGCCTTGCACACCCTCTTTATTCGCAACCCTAACTTTCTTGCTTCTGAATTCGCCCCTCTTCCCCTCTTGGTGCCTAATGCTAGCAAGAAGCATTGACAAGCTCTTAGCAATTGAGCTAAGACTTTATTATTATTTTTAAATGCAACTCGTTATTCGTCATTCATACTACCCCTCGACTTATCATTCAATCTTTTTGATATTCCTAGTTTAGCTTTGTTTTCTCTTATGCATTTCCCACATCACAACACTGAGACACCTTCATCTCATCCTTTTCTTATCAAGTTTGAATTCATTTGGCATTGAGGTCATTAATCAAGTTCGTTCTTAAAAATGAACCACAAACTTCCCATAATACAAGAACGAAAAAACACAACATTAACCAAATTGGATACTTAACTGTTTGGTGCATATCTCTATTAGTGTAACTCACACATCGGCACTTGAGAACATGATTGGGAAGTTGAACCAATAGGGAGCACTACAAGTACAAAGCAAAGATTTTGAAAATGATCCCGACATTTATTATGATTTCTAAATATACATACTTGAAGATTTTGGTTCTTTCCCTAAGCTAAACAACTTGGGTGCGCCTCGGAAAGAGAAAAAATAAAGGGGATGAACTCGACCAACGGAATATGTGATCTATGTACTCACACAACCACCAAAGGGTATTTGAGGAGTTAATAAAAAGTATAGGGGCATTTTCGGAAGAATTAAAAGCCGACTGTATCTGGCTATTTTAAAGGGAGGATGATATGTACATATATAATTAGCTATACCTAAAATGTAATTTTACATATGGTCGTGCGATGATTGCTTGCTTGCTAGATTGTTTTGTCATGCACAAAGTTGGCCTTGCTGTGTTAACGCCATGGACGCTCTGGTCTCTGTGGCCTTCCAAGAGGTAGCAGCTGAAGGTCCACTTGGTAAGTAAGCTCTATTCTTCCTCTTAAAGGAAACAAAGCTTCTGTATATATGTTTGTATGTATATAATATAAAAATGCATACATATACAATATATATGTATGTGTCTGTGAGTATGCATGCACATGTGTATGCAAGATATGTTATCAAAGTATATGTCACACATAACATACGTATACAATTTACATGCATAGATAGACATAAACCATATGTGCATATATATACATAATATTAACGTAATATAGACTTATATAGACACACACATAAAATTTTCATTCATATACATACAACATAGATGCTATATATTTTGTTATATGTGTTTATTTGCATAGACACACGTATACTATAGACTTACAATGTACAGCATAGATATGCATAAAAGGTATATATATATATATATACGCACACACATATACTATAGAGTTACAATGTGCATGCATCGGTATACATAAAACATAGATGCACACACACACACACACATAATATGTACATACTATAGACTTACATATACGTGCTTTTGCATGTTGGATTCTCATACATATATGTGCATGTGTGCGTGGGGTTCTCATACATTGATCTTGATGAGCACGTTGAGATTATATATATGTATGATCTCAATAAATGTAAATGTATGTAGAAAGATAGAGATAAACAAAGAAAGCTATGATAAAATCTTTCAAGAGAGACCAAAATGGCATACAAAACCGAACAAGAGATCACATGTTAAAATGTTGTCTTGTCTTTGAGAAAACAAAACAAAATAAATATAACAAAAGGTAGGATACTAAAGAATATAGTTAGCTAAGCATCTAAGGTTCTAAACTTAGAGAGATTGAAATTTCTGCCTTAGATCTCCAATATGGGCCATTCCTGGGTGAAGAGATCTCCGAAGCAAGGGAAGCAGTGACCTATCTTTGTTGATGACAAGCGTGATGGGGAAGTGGCCTTAATGGCGGTGGTCTGTGTCTGCGACACATGGCCTAATGTATTTAAACCCTTTTGAGTTTTCTGGTCAAGACCCCACTTATGTACAATCATTCACTTTTAACATGAGAAGTGATGGAAATAAAGAATGTCATGATCGAGCTTGTCGATGGTATCATTGATGTTATTGTTGATGGTGTTGTCCTTCAACAACTTCTCTCTATTTCTCTCTAGTTCAAGCAAGAAGAGTCCCAAACATAGTTTGTTTGGTATTCCATTAACTTGCGTAGTGGACGGAACCCTTGTTTGAAGAGGCAATGCTATTTCACTCATATTTCATAAAAAATAAGACAAAGGCAAACATAATATTCTTCCAATTCCAAACCAATGTCACAAAAGACATATCTTTTCTTCCATAGATTTGCGTGCATATCTACCCCCTAATAAATCCATCTTGGGATGCGTGCAACAAGAGTGTCTTATAGCGAACCATCTTCCTACCAAGAGATGTTGTGGGGCTGATCCTTATTCTTTCATTTTCCAATTTGATAATATCAATCTGAATCACTCTATTCCGTTTTTCTATTTTGTTCATAATTAAGTGTGGACAATCCAAGCTATATTGGAATCGGGGAGTCCATTTATACTTTTCCATGTGATTGGATCCATTCTTGCACTTTAGCATTCCAACAATGATTATCTGCATGTTCAGCAAGCTGTTTCAATAACATAAGTACCAATATTGAGTACCTTTCCTTAGGAACATCCAATCTGAGGGATACTGGCCATATGCTTGGGCTCACTATTGGTGCTGCTCCCATCACTGCCCAAATTGTATCATGCGGCAGTAATGCTTTGCTCCTTATTATGCAGGCAATCATCAAGATAAAAAGTTTTTTGATGTCCTATGGAAACATGGCTCCCAAATTATACTCCATAGAGAACAGTGTATTGAACGAACACAATTTAGTTTGTGTTTCATGGAATTCTATACGAGCACATTGTCTTCAAGGGCATCAAGGGTTTCTGTAGGGAGAATTGAGGCCTTGTGCATGCTATTAGGGTCTAGCATATGCCATGCCATCTTTTACTTTCCCTAGAAGGATCCTGGTTCTGTTCTTGTTTGTCACCTATGTGTGAGCAGTGTTAAACAGCATCACTTTAGTTTATTGGCATAGGGAGAACTGATGCCCTATGAAGCTACTCTCCCAAACATAGGGAATTGCCCCCTTTTGAGCGGTCTTTTTTCCTTTAGGTAGGCTGCCCATCTCCCATGTTTTGTTTTGCTCCAATGCCTTCATCTCAACATTCATCGCTTGCTTCCAATTCTCATCAGATAATGCCTCAGACACATTTTTCGGTATAGTAATGCTATTCAAGCTCATAAGAAAGTATTTATGGGCTGGTGAAAATTTATGGAATGAAACATAATTAGAGAGAGGATATAATGGACGTTTAGTGCATTCTCTAGATCCTTTTCTAATAGCAATGGGTAAATTTAGATTATTGTTTGATTCAATTCTGAAGTAGTTACCTCGGGTCTAGGATTTGGATCTGAGTCATGGATGTTCATTGGTCTAGGAGCAAGGTTCTTTCTCCGCGAGTACACCTTGCCAAACCATGGATCGTCTTGATTTATTGATTCCTCTTGGTTGGGTATTAGGGGTTCAGCAGTAGATTGAGGAGTAGGAAGATTAGTGGGAGTAGTAGATTGAGTAGGTTGAGAAGTTAATTTGGGATCTAGAATAAGTGGTAGGCTGTTTGTACTAGTTAAAATTTCATCACTATTTTCTATAAATAATTCCTCCCCCTGAGCATGATTATTGTTGAAATATGATGCATCCTCATTGAATGTTATATCTATAGAGACAAACTACTTTCTAGTTGGAGGGTGATAGCATTTATACCCCTTTTGTGTACAAGAATATCCTATAAATATGCACTTTTGAGCTCAAGGATCTAACTTCCCTCTATTTGAGCTATGAATGTGGACAAAACATACACAACCAAATATTCTAGGAATAAGATGGTTCGTCGTTTTTACATCAGGAAAAAATTGATTAAGGGATTCTATTGGGCGTTTAAGTTCTAAGACATGTGTTGGTAGTTGATTTATTAGATAGGTAGATGTAAGGACTGCTTGCTCCCAATAAGCCCTAGGGACATGTTTGTGAAAGAGAATGGCTCGAGTCATATCTAGTACGTGTCTATTCTTCCTCTCTGCCAAACTGTTCTGTTGGGGTGTATTAATACATGAAGACTCATGGATTATCCCTTCGTGTTGGAAAAATTGTGCTAGTGTGATTAAAAAAGTCTCGTGCATTATCGGATCTGAATTTCTTAATTCCTACTCCAAATTGAGTGTTAACCATATTAAAGAAATTGGGAACAATATAACTCACATCTGATTTGTTTTTCATGAGAAATACCCATGTTACTCTAGCACAATCATCAATAAAGGATATGAAAAATCAGGCTCCAGAGATATTAGGAATAGTGGATGGGCCTCATCCATCACTATGGACTAAATGAAATGGTGCTAGGCTTCTACTTTTACTGATTGGAAAGTTTGTTCTTTTATGCTTTGCATATTCACAGATATCACAATGAAATCGATCAACACTTAATCTAGTAAATAATGTTGGAAATATAAACTTGAGAGTTCTAAATGAGACATGACCTAACCTATGGTGATGTAACCAAAATTTTCTTTCATGGTCGGATGGTTCTTTAACTAAGTAGAGAGACGTCATTTCATGGTTATGGCTTGGCAACTCGAGGTAATAGAGACAATTCTGCTCCTTAGCACGTCCAATCATCTTCCCTGAATCCTTCTCCTAAAATATACAATAGGTGTCGTTGAATGTGACTTGAAAACACAGATCATGAGTGAGTTTGTGAATAGATATCAAATTAGTAGATAATTTAGGAACATGAAGGACATTTTTCAAGGTGAGTGAGGAATTTATTTGAACATCTCCTATGCCTGCTACTGTAGTTAGTGTTCCATCTGCTGTGACAACTTTCCTAGTGCTAGGACAAGGGGAATATGTGATAAATAACGAAGACTCAAAAGTCATGTGATTAGTTACCCCTGAATCAATGATCCAGGGCTTGTCATATGATGTGTCTGAGGCATTAAGACTAATGGAATACGGAAGTATACCTGAATATATTGATGTATTTGTACCTGATGTTCGCCCTTCATCCTTTCCATTGTTGCATTCCTCTGATTTTCTCTTGCTTTCATCTAGCAGTGCAGCAACAATCATACGAGTTTAACTATTTCTCTGTTTGTTTCCATATTCCATATTTGTTGGTTTGCCATGTAGTTTCCAACATTTTTCCCTTGTATGGCGTGGCTTCTTACAATAGCTACACACCAGATCATCCTTGTTTTGACTGTTTCTCCCATTTCCATTCCTTAATATCATTGCTGATCCGTTGGATACTTGTGAGGTGAGCATCCCAGTCCGCCTGCTTTCTTCAGCAAGGACAATAGATATGACTATGTCAAGAGCCGGGAGTGTTCCTTCACAAAGGATCTGCACGCTGACTTGATCAAATTCTTGATTGATTCCAACGAGGAAATCATAGGTTCGATCACATTCAGTGATTTTCTTTAAGGTGGCAGCATCATCCGTACACTTGATCTCTATCTGCCTATAGTGGTCCAATTCCTGCCACAAACCTTTTAATTCATTTGCATACTCGGTAACAGTCCTGTTACCTTGTTTTGCTGAAATAGCTCGCATTCTTAACTCATAGACATGTGCTGTATCACAAGCCTTTGAGTATGTTTGTTTAACTGCCTCCTACATCTTTTGTGCGGTGGACAATGTTAAACAAGTATCACTTATCTCCGGTATCATTGAGTTCCACAGCCACACCATAATAAGTGAGCCTTCTTCATCTCATGCAACGAATTTGGGATCACCCGTGGCTTTGCTTCCCTTTTCCTTTTAGGAGTACTATCTGTGACCATTTGAAGTAGTTTTTCCATCGAGTCGATTTGCAGCTGGAATAGTTGGTAAGTCTCCTCCACCTAGTTGAAACATAGTAGTTTCGATTGTATGTCCACCAGGTATGCTGCTCGCATTGGATGTTTCAGACATCTTGAGAATTCAGTGATTGGAGGGGAAGGCAAGAAAAAAAACTCAGCTATGAAGGCTGAAAATAAAGAGATTCTTGGAAAAAAAGGTTCTCAGCTATGAAGCCAAATCACAGGAGATTCTTGTCTATGAAGAGAAACAATGAGTGCTTAAGAGAAGAAACAATGACAAGGAGATTCTCAGCTATGAGGGCTGATAACAAGGGAATTCTCAGCTAAGAAGGCTGATGAAATAACAAGGATAGGAGTGTATGAGTTTGGAGTCAATCAAGGCCTAAGAGAGAGCAATGAAGGTTCTTCGCTCTGATACCATGTTAAATCGAATGAAAAAAGAAAGACTACCCTTATCTCTTACATAGGGAATTGCCCCCCTTTTATACAAGTGGTGAGTGTCTATTTTTAGAAACTGTTACACCAGAGATTGTTACAACATTTAATATTTAAATACTTAAATATTAAACAATTTAATATTTAATCACTTTAGCTAAAACAGTACTCTGTAACAACTCTCATTACCCATGCTTGAGCGGTGTTAAGCACCATCACTTTAGTTTTATCAAGGTTGATCATAAAATCTTTACCTATCTAGAATAACTTTAACTCATTAGATGTCCTTGTATCTCATCCGAAAGTCAGAATCAACACGATGTCATCGGCATAAAGTAATATCTGTATGGCTATTTGTGTTAAGCATGACCTTTAACCACCCAATCTCTCTATGCAATTAGATATCTCATTTATATAAAAATTGAAGAGATTGGGTGAAATCGAGCTAGCCACGACTTGGTGACAAGGTGTGTACACTTTTCTCGACAATAATTCATATAGTCAATAGATTTCCTCTTGTATATCTAATAGAACTCCAAGGGCTTCTAGTTGCTACATGAGCCAAGCATGTGCTACAACATAGAAGGCTTTCTAGAAATCTACAAAGCAAAAAGAGCTTCTCCGTTAATGGTCTCTTGCTTCCTCAATAAGGGCTCAGGGGGTCGATATGTGATCAAAAGTTGTGAACCCATTTAAGAAATCTGCATGCGTGGCTGACTGGCAGCCATGAGCCTGGGGCTGGCTTCGTGGACCATGATCTCACCACTCTTGTCATCAACAGATACATGCCACTACCTCTTGCCATCGCAGGTGCTTCCCTTGCTTTAGAGATTTCACCATTTTGGATGGACCTATGCTAGAGAAAGAAAGAAATATTAATGTCTTTTAAGACCAAGCAAGAGATTACATCTTAAGTGTTGTCTCGTCTTTGAGGACAAAAAAATCAAAATAAAATTAATATTACTAAGTAAATATAAAAGTAAATAAGATAGAAAGAGACTAGATAATCTGGTTTTCGGCACATGTGAAAGATCTCTAGCATAGATCGATCCAAAATGGAGAGGTCTCCAAAGCAAGGGAAGGACCTGATATGGCGGAAGATAATGGCCTTTATCTATCGATGACAGGGGCACTGAGGTCATGGTCCGTGAGGCTGGGGTCTACGTGCACAACAAATTGCTTTTGACTGATCTATTGTAATCCCTTTGTTATGTCTTGGTCGGAACCCCATTTGTGTACATGCTGCATTAGTGGAGCGATGGGGCTGAAGAAAGTTGTGATTGTTCTTTGTGGATGAGCTTGTGTGGCTGTACTATTGTCCTTCAACAACTTTTCCTTATGTCTCTTGAGTTCTAGCCATTTGTGTACATGCTGCATTAGTGGAGCGATGGGGCTGAAGAAAGTTGTGATTGTTCTTTGTGGATGAGCTTGTGTGGCTGTACTATTGTCCTTCAACAACTTTTCCTTATGTCTCTTGAGTTCTAGCCATTTGTGTACATGCTGCATTAGTGGAGCGATGGGGCTGAAGAAAGTTGTGATTGTTCTTTGTGGATGAGCTTGTGTGGCTGTACTATTGTCCTTCAACAACTTTTCCTTATGTCTCTTGAGTTCTAGCCATTTGTGTACATGCTGCATTAGTGGAGCGATGGGGCTGAAGAAAGTTGTGATTGTTCTTTGTGGATGAGCTTGTGTGGCTGTACTATTGTCCTTCAACAACTTTTCCTTATGTCTCTTGAGTTCTAGCCATTTGTGTACATGCTGCATTAGTGGAGCGATGGGGCTGAAGAAAGTTGTGATTGTTCTTTGTGGATGAGCTTGTGTGGCTGTACTATTGTCCTTCAACAACTTTTCCTTATGTCTCTTGAGTTCTAGCCATTTGTGTACATGCTGCATTAGTGGAGCGATGGGGCTGAAGAAAGTTGTGATTGTTCTTTGTGGATGAGCTTGTGTGGCTGTACTATTGTCCTTCAACAACTTTTCCTTATGTCTCTTGAGTTCTAGCCATTTGTGTACATGCTGCATTAGTGGAGCGATGGGGCTGAAGAAAGTTGTGATTGTTCTTTGTGGATGAGCTTGTGTGGCTGTACTATTGTCCTTCAACAACTTTTCCTTATGTCTCTTGAGTTCTAGCAAGAAAAGAACTAGGCACCGTTAGTCGTCATATTCCATTACCTTGTGTAGTGGGCCAAATCCTTGTTTAAAGAGGCAATGGTATCTCCCTCTGATTTCATAAAAGAGACGTTAGTGACAAACATAGTGTTCTTCAGATTCCACCCCTTGATGACACAATTGGCAAATTCTTTCTTCTAGTGGTATTTGTGTATATCTTCTAGAGAGAGAGAGAGCACGAGAGATTATTGATTGCACGCCGATAATTGCAGGATGTTCTCTGAGAAATCTATGGAAATGGCTGGAAAACTCTTGTAAATCTGCTGGATTTCCATTGGACACTCTAGTGAAGCAGGCTCTATGGAAGCTTCTCCTCCCATCTGGCTGCTTGACCTATGAGGTGCCTGGCTCTGGTTGTGTGGACTCCACCGATGGGTCCATCCAAGATTTTATGGATGCTGAGAAACTGAATGTTAACATTATAGCGTCAGAGGATTTGCGTGAGAGCTTTCTCGGTGCATGTAATGTCAGACATTGTGATACAAAACTCTCGACTATACAACGATCAATCCTTGAACGGCTTGGACAAGCCAGGTATTCTCATCAGTCGCTTATTTTGGATCAGTGAGAAATGATTATGAAATGAAACGAGATCAGATAAGCTAAAGTGGGGTACATGTGAGCTGCATGAAATCAAATGAAAAGCAAGGTAAATGTTGTGTTAATTTTCACTGAAATGCCAAATTGATCTTTATGAGGCTGAAAGCTACATTCCCCTGTAACTTATACAGCGTTGTGGAAAAAAATGCAGAAAATAAACTGTACATAAACCAAGTAAGTAGCCCTAATCTCTGTGAGCAATGTACAATCATGTATGACCCATGGTAAAAGTTGTGAACATTGTAGGATGATGTCATGACCCAAATGAAAGCTTAGAAATTTCTTGAAACAGACATTTAGGGACATGCATTTTTTGTTTTGCCAGTAAAGACTTTCAGATACTATACGATATATGCAAGTTTCATGTTTTGACAATTATTTTTTTAATCATGGTTCATCCTTGTCGATCTGCTATCTGATCCTCCATTCCAGCTTCTGCTCATTGGAACAAAATACCCCACCTTTTGTAGAGTTTGAATGATCCTCTCTTGATTGAACTTCAGTTGTGTTATCTTATCCGTCGCAAAGATACCACTTTTACTTTGGTGTCAAAATTGTTAATCTTGACACAGGTTAATGGAAGGGTACTCATGCTTCTCTGAATTTTTTTAGTATGAATACAGATACAACCAACAAGTCATTTTGTTGCAATAAGTTTTTTTGGGGCTACAATTCATTACAATGTAATAGAAGAGGGCACTTCTTTCATCTTCAGTGCTTGTATTTTTTCTTCTTGAACATTCTATGCCTCTTAGGTACAGTACTCTAATACCATGTTAAAGAAAGGAACCCTATTGGAGAGACTCTTCAAAGTTACATGCTAACTGGAACTTCATGATTCCAAGCAGTAATACGTCCTCCTCTTATCTTACAGGGGACCAGAAACCCTCCCAGTCATCAAACTCAGTGCCTCTGTCAATAGCTGAATGATATATAAGCCAACTTTGGTTCAGTTCTTGCAAAGGAATGAACCTTGCCCATACATAATACTTTCTCTCATATTGCTCAATGATGTAATCTCTTGTTATATCTTTCTTTCACAACTTTCTTTAGCCTTATCACTCCTACTTGTTTTTAGTTAGTAACATTTATTTATTTTGATTTGTTGTTCTCAAAGATGAGACAACACTTAAGATGTAATCCCTTGTTTGGTCTTATAGGCCATTTTGGATTCCTAAAAGATGTTAATATATCTTTTCTTTTTTTTCCTTTCTTTCTCAAATAGAACACATTCCCAGGTTCTCTCACAAAAGAACTTCACAATTATACTGCAAAGAATTAATCATAACATATAACTTTACACCACATTCCCAGGCTCCCTTATTTCATCTTCTGAGCTTGTATCTTATTTTCTTGAATATTCTATTCCTCTTATCTCTCTGCACAGTTGGTCTGGCGTAGTGCTCTAATACCATGTTAGAGAAAAAACCTTATCGGAGAAACTTTTGGAAGTTAAATGCTAACTGAAACTTAGCATCACCTAACATGATTCTGCAGTAATAATTCCTTCTCTTCTTTACAGGAGATCAGGAACCCTCCCAGCCATCAAAATCAGTGCCTGTCTCAATATCTCAATGATATATAATCTAAAAAAGTTGAGGTTATCGCAATGTAATGGACCTCAACCGTACATATTTCTTTTGCTAAAAACGAACACACTCCAAGATTCCTTGACACAAGAACTTTACGAATATAATGTGAAGAACTAGTCATAAAACGTAACTTTACACCATGTGTTTGACTAATATCCTGCAAATGCGTTGCATATCATCAATGTTTCTCAGCACATGAAGTCTTTGATCATGCAACTGAATCAATTTATTTTCATATGTCTTGGAAAACTGTATGAGAACCATAAAATTAACCAATTTGCAGATTAATATCAGATCTTGATGATGGGGAATTGAGTACTTGAGAAAATACAAAAGAAATTTCCGTTTGAAGTGTAATTAATCCTTTCATTATGCACATTGTGAATACCAAAGAAATACCTTTCGAAGCGTAATTAATCCTTTCTTTGTGACATTATATGAAAACCATATATCAAAGTTAGGTCCGCACGAAGTCCTGCTGTTTCCCTTAGTGTGCATCCATCTTACGGTCTTTTTGTGATCGGGAGTGTCTTTTACAGATGTGTAATGTCACTGGTGCTTGTTTGTATATCAACATGCACGCACGCTGTTTTAATTTACTTTTTATTCTATAATTGATGGTTTTTTTCTCGTGTCTATAATTGTTTTGATCTGTCTTTGGTTTTAGGGGATCTCCTTTTTTGTATATAGGGTCTAAAACTCTTTTTTTGGTCTTATATTTGGAAGTTCGATCATGCTACAGAAAATAGTATGAATTGTGAAGTACAAAAACATGTGCAGTATGTTGGTCTCACAGCTACACAGTTCTTTTCTGGAAATGATGCATAAACATACGGTGTTTTGTCTTCTCTTGAGTTAAAGTAAGGGAGAATGAAAATCTCTTAGTTGAACTTAGTGCATTTTTAAGAATGTGATTGTGGAGACTGCCATAGTCATGCCTACCAAGGTAGTCTAAAAGTTTCAAAGCAGCATAGTGGGCCATTGTTCGATGGTCGGAATTTCTCTGCAAACACCATATAAGTCTGGTAGCAGAGAGAACATGAGCAAAATCTATCTGTCCAAATTATGATGATTTGAATAGGTTTGGAATGCAATAAATATTTTGTGTGAATACGTTCAATCGCCATCACGTATGTGACTTCTATTTTTTGACATTCATGTCATGTTATTTGCATGAAGCTTTATTCTTGTTGTTGCTTTTGTGAAGTGATGATGCATTTCATATGCAGAGCAAATGGAGTAACACAATACGAGATTGGTAAAGAATTTGGCATCATTGGCAATAAGCTGTTCTATATAATAAAAAGCTTGGAATCACGGGGTTTGCTAGTGAGACATTCTTCTATATATAGGGGGGAACGCCCAATAGCTACAAATCTTATCCACCTTAAGAGGTTTTCCAAAAGTGTGAAACTTGGATTTCATCAACGGTTTGAAATCTGCAGTGCTAGCAGAACAACATTTGATGATGATAATGATATTTCTGTTACTGAAGGAGAAGCAAATCAAGTGTGTAATCTGAAAGATACTCTTATTAATGATGACTTGCCTTCACTAAAAGAGGCATGCAAGAAAATTGAAGAGGCAGATAATAAAGTATTAGTAATGTCAGACTTGAAAGTTAGCTTGGGCTATCGGTTTACACGTGGGCATCGTGAATGGCGAAGGGTAAATATCGTGCATTGTTATCCGTGTAACCTGTCTTTGAGCAAGTAATTGCTAACAGATGCTATTGGTGTTTTGCAGATACTCAACAGGTTGGTGATTGCCGGTTTAGTTGAGGTTTTCGATGCAAAAGTAGAAAAAAAGGTATTGCTCACATTTGTTTGGGCTAAACAAGCTTTTACTGTATGAATTCTGTTTCCCTTTGTCAATCTGCTCCCACTCTTTTATGTTTTAGTTAAGGAGATCGTGGATTTCCATTGTACAGGTGCGACCCTGTATACGTCTTCTGAAGCCCTTCGATGCAAAAGCCTTCTTTACTAAATCTAACACTCTGAATGGTGATGAAATGGGGTTTGACCTCAATTTCAAAGGTGCAAAGCGTGGTAAAGTTACAGAGCAAGTAGCTGAGCTTTCTATGAACCGCCAGATTTATGACACTATCAAGCAAGGTGGCTCAGATGGAGTGACAGTTACCGAGGTGCATGTAGACTCTAATACGTATAATATGTCAATAGATTGACAATATGCATATTTCGTTTTAATAATGACTTCTTAAGTTTCATCACAGGTATTTAATCGTCTTGGTATCATCAACAAAAAAAACTATTATCGGTTAACTAACATGGTTTCAAAGTATGGCTTACATTTACAAGTGAAAACTTACAAGAGATCTACCCAGTACCGAGTATTAGTACGTGAAGACTACACCAATCCCCAGGTTGATGTTGGTTGTGCTAAACAAAATAAACACAAACAAGACCCTTGGGTGCAATCCAGGGGTAAACATGAAGCAGAAAAGGAAGAGATATTTGTATCTAGTCCTCTGCCCCAAATGCCAGAAAATACGTTGCCCCATGCTGAGGTGATATCAGATAAACCAGCTGAAGATAAAACTCTAGTGATGGAATCAGAGATGGTGCCTTATAGAGAGGTTGAAAATTCAGAAGCAAACGAGTTCCCAGTACGTTTATGTGCTCCAGCTCCTTTTGCCTCTCTGGACACCATGCCTATTGCTTTTTCAAAATGCAATCAACGTGTCGTGGCATTGTCCAGTGCACACACACAGCGGGAAGTGCAGATTATGGAAAAATTAGAGGTGTGGAAGTTTGCTTTATAGTGTTTGGCACTTTCAGTTTTTACATCACTTAGCAGAAATTTAGAAAGCTTTACTGAAGTATTAAGATCTCTAGATTCTTTAGTCATGTCTTAATTCTATTTTTATTTCCTTATTTCCTTATTTACTTATATACTTAGTTCTGTTTGTTTTGATTTGCTGTTCTCAAAGATGAGACAACATTTTAAGATGTAATCTCTTGTTTAGTCCTATACACCATTTTGGTCTCTTAAAAGATATTAACATATCTTTCTTTCTTTCCGTGATCATGCATGTTTTAAAACCTTGAGTCTGTTCTCCATCTTATAACAACACAGATGCTGGATTTCATAATGACACATTCATGGTCTGCTCAGAAAAGAAAGCTATACATTTTCTCAATATAGTTGAAGTTATTTCTGAGAATCATGTCATCCTAGAGTAGATATGCTTGTTTTTATATGTACAAATTTTATTTCTGCTTCTCCTAGTAAATTCTAAGTTGTTTAGAATGTCTGAATTTTTCTATAACAGAAGGAGAAGTTTATCCTTCGAAGTGAACTGCATAAATTGTTGGAAGATCTTGATGACAGAAAAAATACCCTTCTTGATAGAAAGACTGTATCACGCAACTTGCAGAAACTTCAGAGAGAAGGCCGTTGTAAATGTATATTGGTGAATCTTCCTGGAGTCTCAAACTATGGACAAATACGTACAATTGATGTGGTTCTGTTGCCTTCTATTGAGATATCCCCAGATATATTGACGCAAATCTATGAGCGTCAGAGGGCCTTTGACAAATCAATTCGTCATGAAAGCTCAATCCGGTTGAGGAAGTCAAAGACTGAAGACATTCCTTCTTTGAGTGGAGTACAGAGAATGCCGAAAGCAGAAATTGTAGAAAAAGGAAGAACCTTACAAGAAAATGGTTTTATTTCTCCAAAGCTAGTTCGATCCCGTTTGCTTCATCAGTTCTTATGGCTCTATATCTCGGGATTAAGAGACGAAAATACTCACTTGGAGGAATATGACGCAGTTAATGGTGGTGGAGTGGTTTTTTCATTGCTTGTCGCTATACAGTCAATGCCATTAGAGAGTTTCCTGCAGGTGATTGGTTCAACCAAACATATTAAAGGACTTGCTGAACGTTGCAAGCGCGGAATGAGATTGTCAGACCTTCCTAGAAAGGAGTCTGAATCTTTGCTTGATTTAAATGCCAGTGGACGTCTTGCTTGGCTTGTTGATATTCTCCGACGATTGAAGGTATGTGATTTGTTGTAATGTAATACCCTTTGGAACTGTCTTCAGTATGGCAAATTGTTGCAAATACTAAACATTCTAGCTGCTGAAAATTGTTGTCTTTTAAGCTGCTTAGGATTGTTATGATACCTCCTCTTGTTAAAGATCATCCAGATAAGTCTGCACAAGCAGGGGTAGCCTATGCTTTAGAGCTGAATCCATATATCGATGAACCTGATTTTGAGCCACCTTCAACAATATCTGCACATGTCTTGAATCTTGGCCCATCTCCAAGACATTATTTTAAACTCTCATCTAAGGAAAGCGTGGAAGAGTATTGGAAGAGTTTAGAATATTTCTACCGGGGATCAGAGTCCCATATTGCAAGACGTATTTTTCCTGGTTCAACAGTGCCAGAGGTATGAAACATATTTTGGGGTGTAGCACAATAAACAGTTGTTTTTGTTGTAGGTGCTCTAATTATTCCTTAAAATTTTCTCCCTCTTTTCCTGTATTAAGCTCTTTGGAGTTCGGTCTTGGTCATGTTTACGTGTTATGAGCATGGAACAGCGAAGGAAACTTCAAGAACGGATTGGTTTACATGACTCCAGGAGGCTTCCGTATGAAGAATGCGTAAGAATTGCACGAGAACTGAACCTTTCTCTTGATCAGGTCATCAAGATTTTTTTCTTGTGTTTCTTGGTACTTCTTCATATTATGAAAAATCTTACTGTAGTAATATAGAGATGAAATCTTGAATATATCCTGTATCAACTCCCTGGATTCATAGGTCATTTAAGTTTCTTCCCGATTATTCGAGCCATTGTTGTGACTCATGTATATGTATTTATAAGTACTATAGGGTCAAATTTGTTTATGGATTCCTTTTAGTATGCTCATTTGTGTATAACTAGGAATTTTATTTCTAATTTCTTATTACTCTGAGATGTATTATAATGGTTTAATGAAATCTTCATGCTCGATCTTCATTGTCTTAAAATATTTACAGTTGTGTTTTCTAAGTGAATAACTGCGTGGAGAACTGGCATTTGATACTTCAAAGAATCCATTATAAAAGAAAAGGCTAGTTACTAGTACCTTCTCAAAGACGAGACAACACTTAATATCTAATCTCTTGTTTGGTCTTATAGGCCATTTTGGCCTCTTAAAAGACATTAATATATCTTTCTTTCTTTCTTTCTTCTTGAGTCTGAGTCCATTTGGAATTTAGATGGTTGTATGGTTCATAACCTTCTTTTAATCGCTAAAGTCACTCTGAAAGATTCTGCCTGAATAGTTAGTTAATTGTCATTAATATTCAGCTTTGCTTACTTAGCAAAGTTAGGTTGACCTCTACTGAAACCATTGTTTGGGCCTATGGATTATATTTAATTCTGGTGATTTTTGCTGACAGGTTTTGGGAGTTTCATATGAAAAGAATCAAAGAATCAAACAGGAGATGCAACCTTCAAAGAAAGATCCTTTGAACCCCTCACAAATAAACATAGCCCTGGGAACTAGGAGCCAGACAAAGAAACGTTCAGCCTCAAGTGGTGGTATTCCAGAAGAATCAGCAAGGCTAGAAATTAGAAAAAGGCGTAACCAAAATAGTTTGGATTTCCAAACTAAATGTGCTGAACAGGGATCCATTTTAGCAGATAAAAGCAATAATATAGGAAATCCTGAAGATGATGATTGCAATGAAGATTTAGCGACAAACCCTTTGCCTCAAATTTTGGTTCGGAAGTTTCGACCCTTGAGGAAAAAGAAGTATATGTGGACGGATGAGGCAGATAGGTGAGCTAAGTAAAACAAATGGCAAGTTCAATTCCTTTATACTGCTCTTGTATTTTGATGGGTGTTTTTCTATTTCTTCTAGAGTTCTTGTTGCATGTTATACAAGACAAAGAGCGATATTAGGTTCCAGATACAATCGTGTGGAGTGGAACTCAATATCAGGGCTCCCAGCTCCTGCAGATAAATGTAGAAGAAGAATCGTTTCTCTTAAAATGATTCCTACTGTCCGAAAGTCTATGATGGCAGTTTGTAATCTTCTTGGAACACGGTACACGAAACATCTTCGTTTGCATGCTGATCATGGTCAGAGCTCGCATAATGACTTATGGAACACAATGGCTGAAGAGAGTCTGGAAAGGGAAGTGTCTGATGGTAAAGTTTATAGCTGGGAAGATTTTGAAGATCCTATACTCTCAGCTGCCCTTAATGATATTATGCGGCGCAAGAATGTTGTACGATCAACCTCTTCAAAGAAATGTATTGAGACTTCTTCTGTAAGATTAAAGAGCTCACAATTTGGTCGTCAGCAATTTGCAGCATCGACAGACCATGACAGGATTAAGACAGGTGATGTGAAGTCTTCTGTGCCAGCAACAGGTTCTGATTGTTATACTGTTGAACGCATTCCAGAAAATGTTTTGCAAGCTTCAGATGAGGTAGTACCAGGAAAGTGTATTAATACACGCTCCCTTCCAAACATGAAGAGTGCTACTAGTGCTCGAGCCAGACCCAACAGGTTTAATGTTCGGAAGAAAATGCAGAGACCAACCACACTGAAGGATATCAGCAGCGGTGAGATGATAAGGAAGTCTGCAGGTGTAGCAATGGCTGTAGAACTCATAAAATTAGTTTTTCTCAACTCGGCTGTGGAGTCAGAAGTGTCACAAATACTTGTGGATGCACTGCGTCGATGTAAGGAGGCTGATATTTTCACAGCTTTCAGATTTCTGAAGGACCAGGCTTTGGTGGTAAGCTCTCAAAACTTTTGCCAATATTCCTAAATATTTTTAAGATCTTCAAGAAGATTTAGGATAACACCTTGAATAAAATTAATATAGCATTTTCTGTTGTTTGATTTGTGGTAGTTTGTGATACATGTAGGCTGTTGGGGATGACTGCCATGCTTTTGTGCTCTCTCATAAATTCTATCAAAATTCTACTTCATCCCCATTTGTACTAACTACTAGTGATGAGTCCAAAAAATTTGAGAGGTGGCTTCGGGATCAGAAAACTCGTTTAGATGAAGATTGGGTGACTTTGGCATCCGAACCACAGTGGGGTGAACTGTTCCAACTTTTCTCCAATGTATTATCTGGTCAACTTTATATTGCACCCTTTTTACCTGAAACAGGAATTGGTGAGAAAGATCCAGATGAAACCACCCGAAAACGTAAAAGGGATTTTCCTATATCTGAGCAAGCTACCAAAGCTAAGACTGTTTCAGGATGTGAAGAAGGTGGTTTTGGTCAGCGAAGAGAGAGAGGTTTTCCGGGTATTGAAGTGAAGGTTCACACTGCAGTTAAATCGTTTGAAAGTATGCTTATGATGAGGACTGAAAAACATGCTCTCTTAGATTCATATAACTTCTCAACTTTGGAAGGTTCAGATGAGATGAATGTACCTGAAATCTTGGAGTTAGAGCAAGAGAAAACCTCAATGGAGAGGAATTCTCAGTATCATGCTACTGCGAATGAAGATAAAGATGAGGTGGGGAATTTCTTGAGACCGGAGGGTTTGGATAGTCATTCTCTTGACCTCCATATTGTGGACGATAATTTCGAAGTGCCTATGTTGGAGCAAGTTCATGCCGCAATTTTAAGTGCAGGAGAAACAGGGATAAAGCTTGGGGATTCAATAGAAATCATCAGAGCTGAAGGTAAGGAACTATTTAATATGCATGTATGTTTATGCTTTATCTATGATATTGTGGTGTGCATGTGTTCCTTTGTGTACCCTTTTAGCACGCCCTTTTTAGGATGCATGTACCTAAGCCGACCCACCCTTTTAGCGCACCCTTTTTAGCTAAGCCAACCCAAATGGGTACCTTTGTATCAACTATAAATTGAGTAAGAAGTAAGAAGCTAACGAGACTGGTTTTGATATCTTATGTGCATTTCACATATTGGTGGAGATGATGGGTACCAGTCCCCCACATCCAAGCATCCACCTCTTCCCCCTCACCTTAGGTTGCCTGCTAACTTCTTGTCCCACGAGTTTCTCTGATCCCCCTCCTACACGATAGCCCTCCTGTCCCCCACCTCAGCCAAGTCCAGGTGGCCCTCAGTCCACAGGAGTGATTGATCTCTATCCGCCTATAGCCCTCCTGTCCCCCACCTTAGCCAAGTCTAGGTGGCCCTCAGTCCACAGGAGCGATTGATCTCTATCCGCCTATAGCCCTCCTGTCCCCCACCTTAGCCAAGTCCAGGTGGCCCTCAGTCCACAGGAGCGATTGATCTTTATCCGCCAATTGCTAGCTCGTTTTTCGTCACTAGCCCCATCCAACTATGAGTGCCGGCGGTTCCCGGGATGTCCTCAATGCCGTTGCAACTCAACTAGGTGTCCAGCAGATGTTTACATCCCCATACCCTCCTGAGACAAATGACCTCACCGAACGCCTCAACAAGAGCCTCAAGCAAGAGATGGCTGCACGAATCAGCCCTTTTCGAGCACTCTATGGGCGTGACCCTCGCCTCCCACAAGAATCGTCTATTGACGTCCATTCCAACCCTTGTCATCGACAGATAAAAGCCATTATCTCCCGCCATCGTAGGTGCTTCCCTCGCTTCGGAGACATTTCCATTTTGGATCGACCTATGCTAGAGATCTTTCGAAGACAAAAGCTACAATATACCTAACTTGAGAATCACACATGTGCCAAAAACCACATTCCGTCGTTTCTTCTCTTTTCATCTTATTTACTTTTATATTTACTGTGTAATATTTATTTTATTTTGATTTGTTCTCAAAGACGAGAAAACACTCAAGATGTAATCTCTTATTTGGTCTTATAGGCCATTTTGGCTTCTTAAAAGACGTTAATATATCTTTCTTTCTTTCTTTCAGCGGGGAAATGTGGTGTGCATGTGTTCCTTTGTGCTACCCTTTTAGCACACCCTTTTTAGGATGCATGTACCTAAGTCGACCCACCCTTTTAGCATACCCTTTTTAGCTAAGCCAACCCAAATGGGTACCTTTGTATCAACTATAAATTGAGTAAGAAGTAAGAAGGTAAGGAGACTGGTTTTGATATCTTATGTGCATTTTACGATATGTCCAGAGAGGTGGATACTATTGTACATGGTTTGTCTCAATCAGGCCTGGTGTAGATTTTAAGCTGATATTCTTTTATTTCTTTCACAAAACACATATGTATGTCATCACATAACCTACTATTCAGTAGTTATGTTGAAGACATTGTTTAGTCATTACATCATCTCCCGGTTGAGGTCCTGTTGAAGAATATTATAGATGAGGTATATTCTTATTCTACAATAAAACAGAATCCTAGGATACTAATGAACATCAAGGTGACTGATGATGTTGAGATGTACCATAGAGTCTAGAATATACATATAGTCTTACTTAGCTTGAATTCTTATATGGGAGAGGCTTTGCAGATCCTGATTTCATATTTAATATACGTTCCTGGGCATTGCATTAACAGGGTCGCATGTAGGGATTGTATGATCGCAGGGACATGTTGATCAGATGAGGGTTTTGGAGTATAGTTGTGCCAAAATAATCTTTGGTTATTTGTTGTATTGGTCATACCTGCACTGTTGAATGAAGTGGAATTATTATGGGAACAGGGGTTGATAAATCGGGTGAGATAGAAGCTAGATAGGGTAGTACATAAAATATTCACAATTAGACACAGGACACCTGTAAAGGTACCCAATAGTGACCAAAGGTCATTATGTCTGCCACTTTGGTGTTTTTATGAAATACGGAGATGAACTATAGTGGTCATTATCATGTGGGTACTCATCGAGACTAAAGATCTCTCCAAAGCTGTCCAGTGGTGAAGGCTCGGTCCCCAAATGTCTACTCCATAGAGAAGAGTTGATGTTACAATTGTATCAAACAACTAAAATTTAGTTTGGTGGTTCGTGAACCGGGATCATCCATTGCATATCTAGTGGGACACAAGAGCTTCTATATCATTGCATGAGCTGAGTGGTACAATGTCGAAGACTTTCTGGAAATCCATAAAGAAACAATGGATTTCTCTTTAATAGTTTCCTCCCTCCTTAATAAGGGCTTGGAGGATCAATATGTGACCCAAAGTTGTGAACTCCTTATGGAAACTTGTCTATCCAACTGAACAACAGTCATCCTTTGACTGTGGGATCACGTCATATAGTTTAGGCAAGTAATGGATAATGATGGTAGTCTTATAATTGCAAGGTCTCGTGGATCTTTGCCTACTAGAGCTGTCTTCACTCATAACTCTATTAAAATTGTGAGCAAGAAGCAGGAGCAATGTGTCACGGGCATATATGAAATGCTCACTCACCAATCCATCATGATCTTTGGGCCTTTCCAAATTGTAATCTATCAATGGAATTGCTCACTTTTTGTGGAGTACTAATGGGTTGATTCATGTGTGTGTGAATCATATGGGTGGGGGAGAGATGGCTGTCCGGAATGTCATAAAATACCTTTTCATATTCATGCCAATTTTGTGGTGAGGTCAGTTGTATGGTAGGTTGCGTCTCATTTTCCATTTTCCATTCTCTTTTACTTTCTTGTTGTAGGAACAATCTGTATACCTCTTCCTCAAAGTTAGCCAAATATGATATCTTGTTTTCCTCACAAGGCGTTGGAAGGCTGCTCTTGCTTGTTTATATTTACAAAACTCCAGGTCACTTCCCGTTCCAAGGTTCTCTGTGTTTCAAGACATTCCTCATCATACCTACTATTTTGTCTAGCTTTACCATGTAAGGGTTCATTGCTGACTGTGGTGTGTGGAAAGGCATTTGTTGCGGCATAATGTCATGATTTTGACAACCCTTGTGTGACTTCCTCTAGAGATGAGAAAGCATCCAAATCAAGCATGCCATTAGATACTCCACAGCTACACACATCAATTGTTTCCTGAATAAATTGGTATTGAAAATGCCAATCTCCTTCTTAACACATACATCCTTTTGGTATCCATATTCGCCGTGAAGTGTTGATATACATGAAATCTGTCATCTCGAGTAGAGGGATGGAGATCCAATAAAGTAATTGAACGTGCTTGCACCTCCCTTGGGCTTCCAACATGTCAAAGAATCTGATCTTAGCCATTGTGACAAACCAATTTTATATCACAAATCCATGAAGAAGATTGGGAGGTGAGGGCTTTTAGGGGTATGATTGGGTCTAGATGATAGAGTACTTCGTGGACATGCTTAAGTTTCAGCTAATTCATGGTTAAAATAGGTGATTGTAAAAGGGCTGGTGATTTGGAAGCAGGTGGTTGTGATTGTGTGCTGTTGGCAAGGGTTATGGAAAGGTGTTATCTGAACTGATTTTGATGATTTTATGGCTTCCTTTGTGTCAAGGATATAATCAACTCGTCTCCTGCCACCTTCTAGTGGGAAATAAGGCCAGTAGAATCTGACCATGAGTTCATCCTGTTGTAGATATCTGGAGGCCCTGGTTATAATAGATGTTTAGTATATCTTCTGTTGTTTGGTCCTGAGTTGGCTAAACATCAACAAAGTTTACTCCTGGATTACATACGCTTTATCCCGCTAGCATTCTTCTTGGGGTTATTTGATTGACTGTAAATCTTTTACTCGAGTTAAGCTGTGTTCAAGACTTGTATTGAGTTGAAAGTCTTGCAATAAATTTCCTAGTTGTTAAAGACTATTTAATTGATTGTCTATGGCTATGGATTGATGTGTACATATCCTGAATCTTACAGAAATTCTGAACAAGAGTTTTTTATTGCAGGAAAAGTGACGGTTGAAATCACAATATCATATGCAAGGGCATTACATTCACTTGAACTGGCTAGAGAGGTTTGATAACAATTTTATCTTTAGTGATTTTTCATATCTTTGCAACCTAGTATTAGCTAATGGTGATGCAGTTATAGATGATATTTTTGAAGAAATTCGAGTAGATTTAAGTGCCTTTGTTTAAAACGAAAAAAGGAAAAGAAGAGGCTAGGTAGGAAGGGAGAAGAGGAGTGATAATTTTCCGTGGCTTAAGAGGGAGAAGAGTAAAGTAGTGATAATTTACCTCTTATGACCTTGTTTGCCATCAATAACGGATTTTGAATATTATACTTAAAACCTGACCCATCCTTTCTGTCTGTCAGGTGATGGCTTTTGACCATTTAAGAGTTGTGGCTGCACCTTACTATGAACGGTACTTCTTGCATGTACCAAAATCAGGTTGATTGATTGCCTTATCGTTTGAAGCAAATGTACTTTGCTACTGTATTTACATCCCATTATTTTCCAGGGAACGCACAAGAGGGTCCAGTAGAAATGGTTCCCATTCTACCTTGGTTGGAAGCAGATGGGAAAGAGAATGCTATCAGGCGATCAGCTCTGAACCGAAGAATAATGGGAATTGTTATGCTAAATCCTGGTATTCTGGAGGTAGTTTTACTACTGTAGATTGTAACATTCTAAATGCTGGCTTTGGAGAAAATATTTATTAATACATTGTGGAGTAGATAATAGCTTTTTATCTTTATTTTTGTCAAGTCACGTAGAAAATCTAAACCTGATTGTCTGGTTATTTTCTTCCAGGAATCTATTATTGAGCAAGTGGATGTGCTTAATCCAATGGTTAGTTTTACTATTTATGAACTTTAGAAATATAAGATTAAAATGGTCTTTCTGTACAATATAATATTAATAGTGTTATAATTGGGAAATCTATATGCACCGATGTGAATGTCCTATGTATTGTTGCTATTATAATGCAGCAATGAAATTACACACTATATACAGCATATTACATGCTTACAAATGAACTGGTAGATGACTGGATAATTGCGGGGTGCAATTCTAGTGAAATGCTAACGGGATGGAGTTATTGCATTTCATGCTATAATATATATGTGTTAGGATTCCGTCCGTCCTAATGGGAGAAGTCGGCTATCAATTGGGAGAATCGGCAGTCAAATATGAACCGACTGGTCGGGCTGACCTGATGGTCGAAGACAATGTTGACTAGTCGCGCCGACCGGATTGGTCGAAAGACAGTCGGTTGGTCGGACCGACTGGATAGCCGACAGAAGGAGTCGGCTATGTGAATCGACGAGACTTTCAACTTGTGGGTCGGACATTTGAGTCGATCAGTCGGCCGATTAACTACTGTTATTATTAAATAATAATAATAACAGATTCTTCCTATAAATATGGGAAGCTAGGGCAAACAGAGTTGTTGAGTCTGTTGTAGCAGTAGTGGAATAGAGTGTAGAACAGAAGGAGTGCAACAAAGCAGAGACGAGAGACAGCGTGAGTGTTAATGTCACTCTTGTAAAACCCTAACTGGTGAATACTCTGATATTACAGAGTTCTTGTAATCTGTTTATCCTCTTGTATCTCTATTGTATAGTGCAAATCTGTTGCCTGTGGTTTTCCCCTTGTTTTAGGGTTTCCATGTAAATATTGTGTCCTGTGTATTCTCTGTGTTTTGCTGTTTTCTGTTCGGTACATCTTTTGATTCTATCTTTCTCGTAAATCAACGGTCTGAATCCAACAGTATGCATAAACAATGTAGTTTTTTTCCTCACAATATTGGACACAAATGCCTCACACTTAATGCAGATGCAAAGTTGAGAAATTTCTTCTCTGTTTCTGCTCATGTTCTGCCTTCCACCTTGGATACGATTCCTTACATCATCCCAATGGGACTATAATTTCTTGACATATCCAGCTCTATCCTGATGATATTTTGGAGAATGACATATTGTGCATTTAATTCTTTTGAATATCAGGTTGGGGAATTTATATAGATAAAATATCTCACCATGGATAGACTGAGTCAACACCTGGCATCTCTTGCAGCCTACCAGAGATGCTCATACCCATACTACTATATCCAGATGTTATTGTGCTAATTTCGAGTTTTCCAGTGGGGCCGCAAAAACATCTAGACGCTGTTTACACATTCTGCTTCATGGTCTTTTATGAGTCTTATTAAAGTCAAGTTCATAGTACTTAACAACGACGAAGTATGAAGTATGGCTAAGTAGATCGGGCTGGAATTCCTTTTTGTTAGGGGAGAAGTGTAATATACACGATCTTATGTGTACTTAGGTGTCACATTCACAGGATCTTCTCTCTATGTCTCTTGAGCTCTAGCAAGAACAGTCCCAAGCACTGAATCTTTGTATGCCATTACCTTTTGTAGTGGGTCAGAACCTTGTTTGAAGAGACAGAAGAACCTCCCTCTTATTTAATAGAAAACAGCAGACGTGGAGATGTCGTGTTCTTCCAATTTCACCCCTTAATTGCACAATTGGGAGATCTATTCTTCTATAGTTCTGCATGCATATCTGGTTATCTCATTTTCTTACCGATGTGAATAGGTTCTGAGCTACCAATGTAGTGCATGTGATGGATATGTATCCACATAAGAAGTCTTGATGATGAATCTGTCCTGTGATGTGTAGAAAGGGTGCCTTATGATGGGCCAGCTTCATACCAAGAGGTGTTGGTGCAGCTGATCCATGTGCTTTCATTATCCAATTCTTTTCCAATTTAGTCATGTTTAGTGTTGATAATCCAATCTATATTGGAATGAGATTAGCACATTCATAGCTATGCCATACGATTCAAGTCATTCTTATACATTTCAGCATACAAACAATGATTACCTCCATGTTAAGCAAACTGTTTTGATGAATTAAATCCCAGTTTGAGTACCTAGGGAGCTCTCAAAGCCATTGGATGATTGGAACAAATGCCTCTGTCAATATACCATGGGGTATGCTCCTTATCATGCAGGCAATAATCAAGATGAAAAGTCGTTCTGAATCTGTCCAGTTGATAGCCCTATGAAGGCTGGGTCCCAAAATTTCTACTCAGAGAGGAGTCGTATGCATACACATGTTTCAAGGGCACCAAGGGCTTCATATCCATGAGAAAGTCCAGCACAAGTATTCTCCTTCAGGGAGAATTGAGGTTTTCTGAATGCTACTCCTAGATGCTGGTAGGATTATGTGTATGCCACCTTCCCAAGAAGAATTCCAGTTTTGATCTCATCAACCACTCTTTAGTCGCTTTGAAGACCAGTATTTAAGTTTTCTCAAGGTTGATTGACAAATCTATAACATCAAAGAATTTAGATGTCTCTGGGAGAGTCTGTGGCTACCCTTATTAAGCATGCTCCTGAGATCAGTTGTATGCTAAGTTCTCTCATATTTTTCAAGCTCTTTTACGGTCTTGTCCTAGCTAAACATTTTCCTCACAAGGTCTTGGAAGACTTTTCTTGCTTGTTTTTGTGTACAAATCTCCCAGGGCACTTTTTGTTGAAAGTGTCTCCTTTGTCATGAAATTACCATTGAATTCTTCATCATACAAACCCTTTTGTGTGTTTCTACAACGTATAAGTGCATTGCAACAATGGTGTGGGAAAGGCTTTATTGGCTGCATAATGGAATGACTTTGACAACTCGTGTGATTACATCATGCGATACCAATTGTATACTCCACGGAGCACAACTATGCTCATTGCGTCTGATTCAATTGGTTTTAGCACATACATATATATGATCTACTCCCCAGCCAATAGTGCTACGAGAGACCAATATGAACTTGGGTAGAAGGGATGGAGAGGGAAGAAAGAAAAAATATTGATATCTTTTAATAGACCAATAGCCTGCAAGACGGAATGAGAGCTTACATCACCTACTCATTTTCTGAAGGACTTAATTATTTTTATAATTATAATTTGATTCATTTATCATGTATCTTAACAAATGTATGAGGAGTGAAAGATGTTGGCTTCACTCTTTTGCATATTGTAGTTCGAATATTTTTCTTATTTTGATGCTCTTTCCCTTATGCCAGAGCTGTCAAAAATTTCTTCAATTGATGGTGTTAGATGGTCATTTGTTCATCCGAACAAGAATGGAATATGATTCTCCAGAAATTCCTTTTTCTATTCAAATGGTTTCTCCAGAAAGGTCAAGACAGCGTAACCTTCTGCAAAGACGTCACTATTTTGGTAATCCAAAATGTAGCTTCTTATTGTAGGGATTTTTGTTTGTTAGATTCTACAGCCCCGCAAATGGGCTTATTCTTTCACTAGAGTCAACCAGTTTTTTGCATACTAGAGAAATATATTGTGCATATTAGTGAATGATATCAATCTGAAAATGCTATGATTCAACCAAAGCTCACTATATTACCTTGATCAAGTATGAATAATTTTTTCTGCCGTTTCTGGATTACATTTGAAATACTGTGTGGATCTGCGGGAGGTGCAGGGGAATATTTCTATTTGTGAGGGTGTTAAAGTGCCAGGGAGAATACCCACGGTTGGTATGATTCACAAATCTGTCTTCGAGGATTTGACGAAAGCATTCTTTGTTAAATAGAAGAGTTTGTGGTGATTAATGTTAAAACATTGTGTTTCATAAAAGTAACACAGCATATATTAATATGTTTTATTCTAGGCCTTTGTACATGTAGTTTAATATAATGATTGCAAAATCTGATTAGAAGTTCACTATATCAATTGTGAATGTAAATTGTGGTAGTAGTTATTCAAAGTTCAAACAATGGTTGTAGTGGTTGCCTCTCCCATGCATCCACTTCCAAATGTTTTACATATTCTTTAAAGTTTAGACATGTTAAATACTCTAAATAAATCCTAGCATTATTTTTTAGCATTTAAATGGTAAAGATGATGAAGAATGCTTGTCACGAGTCTTTTGTTGAAAAGCACAATTGCATCTACATGATTTTGACATCACCTAACCATTCATTTTGGACGCACAAAGAACTATGCAAGTAATTGATTCAATCATTCCCTATTTTATTGTCATGTAATGTTTGTGTTGAGCAAACAACAAACACGAATAATTGAAAGGATTGTTTTCAAACTTCACATTTTAACAATTATGGCCACACAATCATATTGCAAGTAAACAAAGAAATGAGGGGAGGGAACTTGTTTGTCAATATTAGTGGCCATGTTCTCAAATGTTTTTATTGGCAGTCAAATTTCGTTGGTTGTCTCCACTTTATGAGTAATATAGATCAATGGGTACTTAAAAAAGTGGGAGTGACAACAGTGATGTTTTCAGTTATGGTTACAAGTTTCAACAATAAATCATGAGTGACATGCAACAATTAGAATTTCTCACAATAAATAATCAGCATGTCCATCCCTATGAGTTTATAAGTTATGACACCAAGTTGTAACTTTTCCTTCCTAGTTTGTATAGTTGTGAACATCACCTTCCCAATAAGAGAATTTGGTCAAAATTCTAGACCCACAATGGAATTCTATGGGCATATTTTTTCAATTAATTTGCATTGAAAACTGGATAAACTGAAGCTAGAAGAGCTTCTTGTTTTGGATCTGAAAATGGTTCCAAGAGAGTAACTATAAGCGACATATTGCTAACACTAGTGACCGTCCATCAACATTAGTAACATCAGATCGAGAAAGATTGTGGATATCACATGGACTATTAAAAAAGTAAATCATGGTGTGAATCCATTTCAAATCTATGGGGAAATGTGATACATTTCATTCATAGAAATATAGATAGCTATAACTTTAGTGTGAAGTTCAATGTAGATCATATAACTTAAGTGGAGATAATTATGCCACTTTGATTCAATAATTTACTGTTAAAACATTCAAAATCTTACCTTGCGCAATGTCAAAAATTCAAACATGCACACATGATTGTAGTAGTGAATCTAGTGCGTTGCAACCTTAAGATGGCCGGTTTACAGGCAATGTATGTGAGATCATTTTTTAAAAAGAATGAAGACAACTCAATTTGAATCCTATTGATAGTGCAATACCATTATCTTACAACATGCTAAAAAAGATTGAAGATACATCTTTTTCCGTTTGAGGTAAGCCATGCTTTGATAAACTCATGTGAGCTAGGTTACTAAATACAGGTGAAAATTTGTGTGGAGTGGAAGCATAACCTTGTGGTCTTTGGTCTACAACTTTCCAGCAATTGAGGCTGGGAAAATTTTGACCTTCAATGCTTCGACCCGCCTCGCATTACCAAATCAAGGTGCATCTAGTTTGAATTCCTTACATTTCCTTTTCACACCTAGAGTAGAACCTTTTGATGTATTCTGTAAACTTTGTATTGTCATCGTCATAACACTCATTCCCAAATTTTTCATACGGTGCTGCATCAATTGTAGTAGACAATGATAATGGAGTAGTAATTAGAGATGGTGCTCTAAGGGAGGTAGATTGAACTAAATGATGATGATGATGATGATGGTCATCATGGTCACCATTAGTAGAGACATTGGTGAGGGTAACATTATTGGGTGATTTCTTAAAATAAGATCCTTCCTTTGCATCTTCTTGAATTTGGATTGCAGGCAAACTTGGTGGTGGTTGTGGAGCCTGCAGCCTAGGTGTACCATGTCCTCTTCTCCGACCGACTCGCCGATTCCGATTGATCCGGCGCCCATGAATTGTTGAGTCGGTGGTGTTGTCGGTGGTGAGTTGGATGGAAATGATGTTTCTAAGGTTTGGGGAAACGAGGAGAAGAGCTGCAATGGTGGCATTGAGAAGGAGGAATGCAAGAACAGGGGGACTGATGAAAGTCATGATACAAGACAGAAGTCACAAATCACTCTGAGAGAGAGATAGAGAGAGTCACAAGAAGAGGAGAAGTAATTTAGTAGGTAGTTTTCTGAACCAAGTGGGACACAGAAGACAAGAGAAGCCAAAACCCATCTTGGATTGGCTTGACTTGACTTCAACTCCCAACTCCCAACTTCTTTTTCCATTGACTTTTAGGACACTTCTCCCAACACTTTTCCAAATAAAGTTTCCAAAAACACTTTATTATTGGTTTGGTTTGAACTCTTCTTGAGATGACATACTCATCCATTAACCTCCAATATATTTTAAGAAAAAAGGGAGAGTGCCTTTGTCAATCCATAACCCGACAAAATTGTGATTGAAAGTTTCAAACAACTTGTCCTAAGGGATGAAAACATTTGTAAACTTCTGTTGTAATACATCTTCATTGTGTTATTTCTTCGTAAATACTAATCAAGTTTGTGTTATTTCTTCATAATTCTCTTATGATTTCATTAGAGACAATGAAGGCATGTAAACTATGTATAGAAAAACTCCGACATTGAATATGCAAAAGAATCATAGTTGATGTGTTAAAGACATTATAACCCTTTACTTAGAGTCTCTCATCCACCCCCTCATCTTTTGACTTATTTTAATTGCGTGATTAGTCCTTGTTGATTCTTTTGACATTTCCCTTGGCTCAACTTGTTTTTCCCATAAATTATGAAAATAGGAAACTACAACGGACTCACATGTAGAAGACAGTGGGGCCCAATAACGATTCTATGGACTTAAAAAGTTGAGAGAACTTAATAAAAGGTTGGGAAAGATGTAGACAAATCTATCATTTGAATGAGTCCCCATCTAATATGACAAATGTGAATGCTCAAATACAACTCTTGTGCCATTTTGGGGGATAATTTCCAAGTTTTTGGATGAAACATTAATAATGAAGGAGAAGGAAAGATCAAAATCCAAAGGAAATAGTAAGATTTGAAGATAATAACATGGAATGTACAAGGGTTTATTCTTGTTTTAAATTGCATGACTTGTAGGGCACTCTGGTTCACAATAAATCGGATGTTATTTGTGGTAGAGCACAAGGATCACAAAAGTATTGAGCCAACCTTTTGTATGAACTATGTTATGCAATGATAAATCCTTTGTTCCATTTTGATCACATAGGAGAGAATGTCACTTGCATTCTGTGAATATAATGGCAACATATGCTCTTAAGGACAACTAATACTCATAAACCACATGGCATGTCATAGGAACAACCACAAGGACACATTCTAAAGCTAATTTAAATGGTTTAAGGTTAGGACAAGTTGACTGGTCAAAAACCCTTACATTGTGGGGTTCAACGGGCAAGCTTTGCTTTGAAGGTGGGGTTATAACATCAAGGAGAGGGGATTCGGCTGGTTGGGGCTCAATGAATCACCTAGTTGTTTTCCTTTTATGATTCTATACGGTGCTTGGACAAATTCTAAAGCTAATTTAAATGTTTTAAGGCTAGGATATGTTGGAAACCCTTTATCCTAGATTAGAGTCCTATGCCATTGAATATAACCTTATGTTACACCTTGGAATTTCCAAACATGTAGGAAATTCATGGTATAGAGAATGCTCCAAAGGTTTGCCGTTTTATCAATAAGGATAAATTAGCCAATGTATACCATGTAGACGTAAGGATAGATCGGAAAACAATGATAATGATAATTATCATCAAAGAATGATGGTGGCGAAAATAAATAAATCATGAAAAGAATATCTTCCATTGGTAGTAAAATTAAAGTGGCCAAAGGAATATACAAAAATAGTCCAATCTTTCTAGGTAAAGATAATTACATTTCGCACACCCTCAAGTTGCATTCTCTCATAAAGCTTGAGAGCTACATCACTATTTCCATGCTCAACATATCCTGATATTAATGTATTCCATGTTACTATGTTCTGAGGTGGATGGTGACCAATTATTTGTGTTATATACATTGTAATTTGTATACAATTTCATAAAACATGATTTAATTACAAATGTTTTTAATACCTAACATAATTATGTTTAATTGTCAATGATTAAGAGAGCAAGTGAAGCGATATCAATAGTCTTAAGACTTAGACCAAGCAATAGAAAAAAATCATTGTGAACCTAGTGGGGGAGAGGGAAATAACAAGAGAGCCGCAGACCGAACAGGAGAGTTAAAGAGTTGAAGGGGGAGAGCAAGGGAGCATGAGCATAGGAGAAAAAAAAAAGAGTTTCCAGCCTCCCCCTTTCTTTATATATCTATTGGAGAGCGACATTGTGGCCATGTTCTATAGTAGTGTTCCCATGTGTCACATATCCTTATTGGTTTGTCCCAAGTCATAGGATAAATAATTTCCCACTTATTCTACCCTTAAACAATCAAAATCATAAGATTTAGAATTGTTCCTTAAGGTTGTGCCCTATAACATAGAAGAATCCTTTTTATGTCGATGCATGTACAGTTTTCAGCTATGTGCCTCATCAATGGTAACTTTCATCGAGATGAATTACAATGTACACGAAAGTTTCTTAGGGATATGCAAGAAATATGGCATATCCATGAGATAATATTCAAGGAGGTTTGAAATAGGGCACATTTTTATGTTGATCCAAACATTATATGCTCTTAACCCTAGTAAAAAAAAGTATTCTTGCATGTGCCTTCAAAATCCCAAATTTTATGTATGAGTCAATAGTTATGCTAGTAATGTTGTTGTGTACCTTTCATTGTCCTATAGTGTATGGGTTCACCATTTGCCTACCATCATGATCTTTCTAATGGTGTCGATGTACATCCTATTTTTCATGTTAGTCATGTGAATAAAAAACTTATTGTTTTTAACAATGACAAAGTAATTCATGAGGGTTTATCATCTAAGTGACATTTGCCAAAAAATCCTCAATGTGTTTGTAGGCATGACTGTAAGGACCAATTCTGAATCTAATCTTATCCTAGAGCTTCTACAAGCCATTCTTTTCTTAATCTAAATATCATTCCTTACAATTCGTAATTTGATTTGTAATTATGTGGCATCAACATGAGCTCTGTGTTCAACGAAGGCTCAAGTATTATAAGCATAACCTTAGGGATGAATTATAAATGGTAGTTGAAATGTTTTTAAGT